>NC_090184.1:43559159-43694159 GCF_024679245.1 Pseudorasbora parva
TAATATCAGTGTCAGGTAAGAGTAATATGCGTGCATATAATTTAAGGAAGTTTATTATAAACAGCCACTTTTATAAATTCATGTGAAATTTAATTTTTTTATCCATTTGAATTCTATCAATAAATAATTAGTTTAAAGAGGTGTCATACGTGATCTTTGCAAACACAGCACATGACCTTCTTTAAAGCCTATGTTATAGAAAACAATTAAAAGTATTGGGACATCACTTTCAATTATGTGCAAATGTATTTTTTGCAGCTCAAAATATTGTAAGTTCAGAAGACCAGTGTTATATATATAATAAAAATTTTTTTTACTTATTTTTCACAATAAAGTGATAGATATTGCTGATAGCAATTATGATATGAAAGGGTTAAATTATGAAAAAAACAAGAGACAAGGCGACACACACAGAGTGAGAGAGACCCCCTCCACACACACACACACACACACACACACACACACACACCCACAGAGAGAGTGATCCTGGGAGAGGGAGGGGGGAGGGGAATGACAGACACAAAATCTAAACAGTGAGAGATCATTGTTTTTATTTCACTGTCTGAAAACACTGTTTTAATATATCAACAATATAGTTTTATCTTCAAAACAGTGTTCCCTAGGACATATCCCACCTGGTTACTAAATAAGGCTACACTCCCACCTTCTGGTTATTCTATATTTAGTTATTCTATATTTATATTTAAACAAAAGGCATTAATCTTCTCATTTTTTTAAGTTACACACACTACTTTTTTAAATAGACAATTAAATGTGTTTTTTTTTCTTTTGTTAGTAGTGTTTTTATATATATATATATATATATATATATATATATATATATATATATATATATATATATATATTTTTTTTTTTATTAATAATTATTTGTATTAACACAATTATTTAACTAATTATATAAAACAATATTGTCAATGCCCTACAAATAAACTGGTTTTATACATTAATTTTTTAATTCAAACCAAGAATAAAATGTTTTATCCTTTAATGCAGGCCAAAGCACAGCATTGAGAGGTAATCTTTTTAGACAGAAGAGTGGCTCACACACACACACACACACACACACACACACACACACACACACACACACACACACACACACACACACACACACACACTGTAGAAATCAGTGACACGTGTCCCCATGAGTCTGTGTGCATTCAGGTTGAAGTCCCCACCAGGCTAGAAAAAAGAACACACACGCACACGCACACGCACACGCACACACACACACACACACACACACACACACACACACACACACACACACACACACACACACACACACACACACACACACAGTAGTAATGCTGAAGTATGCTGCAGGCCACTCTTATCAGTTAAGCCCATTCACCATCCCCCATCCACAACACACACACCCACCCACAAACACACACACATACACACACACTCATGTCTGGTTCACTATCTTTCTGGGGACTCATAGACGTAATGGTTTTTATGCTGTACAAACCATATATTCTGTCATCCTACACTGCTCCTGCCCCTAAACCTACCCATCACACAAAACTTTCTTCAAAAGAACTCATTCTGTTTGATTTATAAGCTTCTGTACCATTGGGAAGTCCCCATGAGTCAGTGTGCATTCAGGTTTAAGTCCCCACTAAGCTAGAAAACCATTCACACACCCAGAGAGGCAAGGTTTTTTGCTTGAAAACTTATACAATATTGCCCTCTACTGGTCATTTAAGGGAGTGCATAAGTGTTGAAAAAACAGGGGGAAAAAAACAGAAAAACAGCCAGTGTGATATATAGAATAACCAGCAGGTGGGAGTATAGCCTTATTTATGAACCAGGCACTTGTGTGCTTATTTTGTGTTTTTTAGGCTTTTGCTACGGGACTACCGTTTGAGATATCCAATAACCGTTCGCATTTTAGCATCTTCTGTATATTTACTTCATGTTGTCTGAGTTTGGAGGAGATTGAATGAATCGCTTTTGAGGAGAAGGTAAAAACTCAGAGCTCGCTTTCGACTTCTTGTTATCTTCCAACCAAATTATCTGACTTCCTGTTGGTCACAGCTAATGACTGTAAATTAGAAAGTTGTCCGGCTCGAAAAGTACAATATATATCCCGAGTTTGGTGACTGTAGATAAAACTAACCCCCCGCTTTGGACAAAAGTGACACTTCCTGCTGCCAGTTGGTGGCGCTATAACTTTGACTCACAAAAGTCATATCCATGTGATCGGCCTCTTACAACGAACACACAGCTGAAGTTTCATCAAAATGAATTAATGTATGCAAAAGTTATAACACACTTCCTGTTTCCCTTTTCTCGCCATAAATTTGTCTCTTCGCCATGGCCAAACCGTTTGAGATATCAAAAATTCGCTTGCAATTTAGCATCCTCAGTGTCTTGACTTCATGCTGACCGAGTTTGGTGCTGATCGGGTTAATCGTCTAGGAGGAGTATCGCAAATTCCACAGCATGCGTTTTCCGAACAACCCATAATAGCTCACTTCCTGTTGGGCTGACGCATAACTTAGAGCACGAAAGTTGTTCGGCCCGATGAGCTCTATATGTGTACCGAGTTTCATATATGTACGTGCAAGTGTGTTTGATTTATAGACCACGTTTTCAGACCCCACTTTAGGGGGCGCTGTCGAGCCCCCCTGCCACGCCCGGGTCCCAGCCTCAGCCCGGCCCTGATGGCCGCGCATTCTGATGCGTGTGCAAAGTTTCAAGAGTTTTCGAGCACGTTAAGTGCCCCAAAAATGCCCAAATAGTCGCGTAAAAAAATAATAATAATAATAATAATAATAATAACAAATAATCCTTAGAAGAACAATAGGGCTCTGCGCCCTTTCAGGGCTTGGGCCCTAATGAAGGGTAGTAATACAAATTACCAGGATGGTTGAGCTAAAGCTCACTGTTTTCAACCTTGGTTAGGCCAGTGATGGGAAAATTTGTTTCTTTCTATTGATCATCGGAGCCCTATGTTTAATTTGAGTATCATTCGAGGTCTTGAGTCAAGTTGCTCTATCGAACTATTTGTAATAAATTCATCCGCTTAATACGTGTGGGAAATACCACGGGATTATTTCATCTGGATTTGCCTTGCCTGGAACTGCGTAAACCTGTGGAGATTGTGGAGGCACCGGGCCAGTTTCTGGATTTGGAGCACTTGGGACAATTTGACTGGCAAAGGCTAAACAACGCTGGAAACCCAGGTTTTTTATTGTGTCAGTACTTCATTGACTGCTTTTAGTTAACTTTTTTGTACTATGGTTAGGGGGGAAAACGGTTGTTTGTGTGTGAAGGTGGCTTGTTTGTACTCACTATGACACTTCAATTCTATGAGTATCAAAAGCTCAATAGATTGTGACCCACATTTTCAATGTGTCTTTCTTTAAATTGCGATTTTTAGAAAAGGTTTTTTTTTTTGTTACACAAAATGGTGCCTGAACCGGGTCAATCCGAATGATGATGAGTAAAAGCTGTGGGCAGTTATTTGAGAAGTAACTAGGCAATTTTTTTCAATGCCGTTTTTACACCTGCCAGTCAATTTATTGTATGAATACTCATTTTGAAGTTCATACTTCCTTATAACATTTATAAATGGCAGAGACTCCCATAGATCCTAATTATAATTCAGATGCATTTACAGTACGTAGAGTACATAGAGAGTACGTATGAGGCTAAGGAGGCTGAAGAAGATGAAAGTCTTATCCCTCTGGTTTTGGCTAATCGAGTTAAATATTTGGAAACTAGAATGAGTGAGGTAGAAGGAAGGTGATAAGTTTAAAACCCAGATGCTAGGTAAATTTAGCCTGACAAGCCAGACCCACATCAAGATGTTTGGTCTGGAAACTCACCATTGCGAGCTCAATCCGAGGGGCGGATAAACGGTTGTCTTTCAAACTTCCTCTGCACGCGATAGGATAGCGCTACACCAACCAGAGCAACGAAGGTGAAGCAGAGCTCGTTGATAGATTAAACTTTCACCGTATCCGGTCGGCAAAGCTCCGAACTTCCCTTCTTAAGAATGACTTCAGTGCCGTTCTTTGTTCTTTTCTCAGAGAAAAGCTTAACTCCAAGTCTTCCAGAATCGCGGTCAAAGCTGATTCGAAAGACCGCCATTCGCCAGTTTCTGTGTTTACTAGAACCACGCAAACGCAACTCGGCCGGCGTCATTATGGCTCCGCCCACCGACAATGTGATTGGCCCGGCCCTGGCAAATACAGCTCCGAAGGGTATTGAGAGTTGCTAGACGACACTCGCAGGCAGATTAGATTGGCTGCCGCTAGGGTGCATCTAGATTTCACTCTGGAAGACTTGAACACTCATCAAAACCAAATTAGTTATTTAAAAGTTCAAGTCAAGGCGTATGAAACTATATATGAGATTAAGTAATAGTTACGGAGGTTAAAAATGAATGTCAATGATTAAAACTGGTCTTGGAGGAAAGCATTCAAGATTTGGGCCAGGCAGTCATGGACTTAAGGTCTTAAGTGGAGAGAAATGACTGCTAGACATTCAACTTCCAGAAATTTACTCTCGCTCTATTCAGTTTAAAACCCCTATAAAACTTGAGTTTCCAAAATTCAATAGTTTGGATGGAGAAGACCCTATTGCCCATCTAGAGATAAGCGAAGAGTATCTCGCCATCCAACCTTATTAATGTAGAGATTTTGTCTATGTTACCATCTGTTCTTACTCATACGGCCAAAAACTGGTGGGCAGCTGAGAAGGCGGGGTCAAGTTGTGGACACAATTTAAAACCTTTTTCAGTCATCTTTACCTGAAGACCATGAGGTGGAATCAGAGAGAAGATTAGGGAAAGAACGCTGGCAGTGGATGAGGACATTCGTTCTTTTATTTACCAATATAGACCTCTGTGTCTGAGATTGAAGCCCGCCATGACCGAGTGCAAGACACTTCGAGGTATATTTAGGAACTGCAGTCCACGCATTTTAAGAGGAACGGTATCCATGATAGAGGAGCTAGTTCGTGTAGGCATGCTGGTGGAGCGAGATATGAGTGAAGAGAGGGTTTTTTAGAGGCAAAGACAAGAAGAGCAAGCAACCTCACATGTACCCCGTTTCCACCAGAAGGAACCAGGTGCTAGTTCAGAGCCAGTGCTAGTGCCAGTTCTAAGTTGGTTCGACTGAGGAGCCTTTAAAGAACCGGTTTTCGGTAGCTGTACATCTCATCTTTCTCAGCAACGCTAGCGAGGCAGCGGGAAATACAAACACTCTAGGCCTGTTCGAGATGCATAGGCGCTGCGCAAACCGATCCGCATATGATATCAAAATACCGCGTGAGCAATTCAAAAGTATAAGGAGTCGTTTGCTCTCGCTGTACTTTGATGTCATACGCCGATCGGTCTGCACAGCGCCGATGCATCTAGATCAAGCTTTACATCTACAATGGCTCATGGCTTTATGATCCTATCGGCATCAAAACGCCGCGAATCCAAGGAATTCGTGCAGCTCTCCATGATTTGTATAGACGGAGATTGCAATCGAGCAGCTGTTAGCTTGATTAGCTGCTATTTAAAAAATGGCGGTCACAAGATTGTGTTCATCTTGTTGGTCACGGTAACGCCGCTCATGCAAGCGGTTCTCACTTCTAGCCCAGCAATGTTTTGGTGCTACTTGAGAACCACTTTTTCTGGTTCGGAGCTGGTGCTTTGGTAGCCTAGAAATCTAGACGCACCCTAGCGGCAGCAAATTTAATTTGCCCACAAGTGTGGTCTAGCAACTCTCAATTCCTATCTGAGCTGTATTCCTCAGAATCTGGACGGCCCAATCACATCGTGTAGGTAGGCTATAGAGTCGGCGGGCGGGGCCATAATGACGACGGCCGAGTTGGGTTTGCGTGCTTCTAGTAACACAGTCTGAGTCAACACAGAAACTGGCGAACGGCGGCGGTCTTTCGAATCAGCTCTGCCCGCGCCTCCGGAAGACTTGGAGTTAAGCTTTCCTCTGAGAAAAGAACAAAGAGCGGCACTGAAGTCATTCTTAAAAAGGAAAGATGTGTTCGGAGTTTAGCCGACCGGATACGGCGAATGTTTAATCAGTCAGCGAGCTCCCCTTCACCGTCGTTGCTCCGGTTGGTGTACCGCTATCCTATCGCGTGCAGAGGGAGTTTGAAAGACAACCGTTTATCCCGCCCCTCGGACTGAGCCCTGTCTATGGTGAGTTTCCAGACCAAACATCTTGATGTGGGTCTGGCTTGTCAGGCTAGTGCTTTGGCTGTGGAAAGACAGAACCGATTTGAAACTAGGCTCTGACTCTGAACTAGCACCAGCATTGCCTTGGTGGAAAAGTGGCAATGGAGGAGGAAAACCAGGGCGAGGACATTCCAACAGCCCTAACATTGCTGTATATACAGAGGGACCCCCCCACTCCCACCACCTTGACAACTCTGACGTAGTGTTGTCACGATACCAAATTTTTGACTTCGATACGATACCAGACTAAAATACCTCGATACCGATACTAAATCGATACCACGCTAAAAACAGGTAATATGAATAATATGACAACAGAACTTATTATTCATTGTTTTATTTATTTTTACTAAATATTCACTTGGCCAGCATGTTCCTGCTGGTTTTTGACCATTCCCTTCTCTTATTGCTATATAACTGCATGCCAGTGTGAACATCCTTACAGAGATCACATTATCACTCGTTATCATTCACTAACCTTTCACTTCTGAACAGGTTGGGATGACCAAAATCTTATTTTATGATACGAGTAATTTAATATTTTTAAATGTAATCTTATTATTATAATATAGATTTTTAATTGTATTTTTTTTTAAATAAGCAAAAAATGCAAATTACAAGCAATATGACAAAAACAGTGCTTTATTTTCCAGCTACATTAGGTCTATTTAACAGTAGCAAGTTAAGGAAGAAATTAAATAATCACTGATTCTTAAAAAAGATATTTTAGTTATTTAGCCAAGCATGTGGTGGTTTTCTATTTTTCATTGTTTGCTTAACATTAATAACAGAATATTAGGTCTGGCTTAAGACCTGCAGTGATCTAATTACCTCAGCTGTATATGTTCACTAAAGACATCTCCGACTGTGTTTACCTGAATACTCGCAGACCACGCATTTTTACATATGTTTCACTATTCAAACCCAAATAATAATCCGTGACGGAACTGAATGGCGATCGCAATCACATGTTTGTTGTCTGAACAGCGTGTGCGCGCGCTTCAGGTCAGAGTCCGGCAGCGCGAGCACGTCCCGCGCCCCGCTTTTTCTTCTCATGCGCGCATATTTCTGTTGCTTTCTCTGTCATGCGCTGCGCGTATATATTTAACTCTTGTACTTCTTCCAATGTTTAGTGAGCGGTGGAAGCAGAGCTCTGCACACACGTCCTGACACCCGCTGTCACATATCCGCACATTAAGAAATACCGCTCATAGGCGCTGTCCTCCTTAAAGTACCGGTACTAATAAAAGTCCATATCGCACCGTTTGTAATAGCAGGGTATCGCAATACTTTTCTAGTACCGGTATATCGTGCAACACTGCTCTGACGTTGCCTTTGAGTTTTCATAACCATCATATGGAAGCAAATATTGAAGGGAGAACTTATTCTTTTATCCAGGAGTCTCTCTGGGATCAGATCAAGCAGGAAGGGGTGTTTTTCCAGTTCAGCAAGGGTCAAACCTTTTCTCTTGCCAGTGGCCAAGTACAGTTTGCATTGGGAAAGTTTCTCTTCAATGTGTAATGCACAACCAAGTTTATCCGTTCAAAGTATTTGTGATGAGGAATCACATGAGGCCAGCATGGCTAAAACTGCATTTGTCACCAACATTGCCCTATATGAATTCCTACGCCTCCCATTTGGGCTGTAAAATGCTGCAGCAACTTTCCACCGATTGATGAATTCCATCCTGCAAGTTATTGACGACGTTAGCCACCGCAGGAACTTTCCCCAGGAGCTAGGGACTTTAGGATGGTACCTACATTATAAAGAGTGTTCTTTGATCGCTTTTTATTGTTTAATCATTTAAATAACAGATTTGTTTCATGCTGCTAACAGAAATGACGTGAAGTTTGTCGTTTTAGTCACTGGCTTGATTCACTGAAGCATCAAGACGGCCAGCTCCAGGACTGACAGTATTAAACGATTTAGAAAAAAAGTCTGTGTGAACTTGAATGATTAGCTACACATCAGAACTCTCTGATCCCAGATCAGGCATTAATGAACACTGTTACTCACTGTTTGTGGCGGTGCAGTTGAATCCGTATGGTAAAGCCTGTGCTGCTGATGTCCACTGTGGAAACTGACTCCTTTCTCTACTAATTCTCTAGGCGGCAAAGCAAAGGAAGGGGCGGTAACCTTTCCTGGTATGACGTCATAATAGGAGAATTCAAGATCAGCTTGTCTGAGCTCTCATTTTCTCAAAGGCAGAGAAAGCCTGAACTTGTTTTATACTGATAAAAATAGGGGAACTCATATTAATGTTGAAAAACCTCATAAAATAAAAATGTCACGCCATGGGACCTTTAAAAAATCTCTTTCCTTTCTCTGGCATGTTGTCTCAGAAGGAGGAATGAGGACTGCCATTTAGCTGCTAACTTTGCCATTAAGGCGATACCTGTTCGAAATAGCGGATGAGTGAGTATCCAGACTACACTGTAAAAAAGAGGCACATTTTAAACTTTTGCAGTAAAATCGACTTGGATGTTTACGTTATTTCAACTTAGATTATGTTAAACTGACTTTAAAAAATAAGTTACATCTTGTATAACTTATAAAAAAAGTCGAATATTTCTTAACTTATTTTGATTAGTTAAAAACAATGTAAAAACATATGTTGTCATAACTTATTGAACAATTAATTTTTACAGTGTAGATCACCTGGCTGGTATTGTACTGGGGCCTATTGCACAAAACCAGGATAAGGGATTAAGACGGGATATCTTGGTGATCTTGTCATCTGTATGCAAAATTGTTTACACCGCTGTTGTGTAAACATATCCTGAAGGCACACTCACACCAAGAACGATAACGATAATGAAAGATAACTGTATATTAGCGGATAAAATGACCCGGGATCACCAAGATATCCCGGCTTAATCCTTTATCCTAGTTTTGTGCAATAGGACCCATATCATCTTCGGGCCTGATGGTCTTGAGCTCTGTTTACATTTATAAGAAACCCTTGCAGATTTCACATCAGAAAGACACTTGAAGCTGAAGGAGGAGGTTTTATTAGTAGTGATGAAATAAATTGAGTTTGAACTGATGCTGACCCTCAAGGTCTCCACATCATAATTCTTCTGTCACCAACAGAGAAGTTGAGATAATAGTTGTAGATGCTGCACCCACTAGAGTTTCCCACAATGCATTGCCAGTTCCACCAATATTTTCTGTTAAATTCCTACAAGGAAAGACACAAACGCAGCATTAAAAACACAAACGCTCAGAGCACAATTTTACGAAGACACACCAGTCTCTCAGAAAAACTAGAGAACTAACCTGCACGATGTAGGTAGCAATGTCCATATCAGTTGTGTATGTATTCACAGCCAGAAGAGCGGCTTGAACGGCCTCACGCTGCATCTCATAAGTCATGTTGTATGAATTATGGATCTCATAAGATGGCTTCAACATGGGCGGCTGCATCATGGGCGGCTGCATCATGGGTGGTTGCGGCATGGTTGATCTACAGCCGTAAAAACAGACAAACAGAGTGTGAAAGTGATTAAACAAAGCAGAATCTGGAGATAACGGGTGTAATGATACACTCGTGTGATGGTTCGATATATGTATCACGATACTGAACACACGATACGATATGTATCCCGATATTTTAAGCCAAGAGATTTTATTATTATTATTATTATTATTTGTGTATTTATTATTATTATTATTATTATTATTAGGAGCCACACATATTCCCCCATTGCATCATTATACATTATATTCAACATTATATATAATCGTTTAATGTAATAATGTCACTGAAACTCCGTAAACGTAATTTTTTCCCCTCACAGATTACTCAATCTACAGTGCTGTTGAATATTTTCTTGTGCTTTCTAGCGATTTAAATGATGTTTAATTTGCGCTTTCACTAAGGAGTGCTACTTTAAGCAAAAAATTAATTTTTACAAAACAAGAACAAATTTCTTATGTCATGTTACATATCTAGTAAATTAATCTGAAAATTAAAATTTTAATTAATAAATTTAATTTTGATATTTGGACTGAAAATAAGAAACATACCAAAAAACAGGGCTCGACATTAATTAATGAACTCGCATCGTTCATTCACTTGTCCGGATAAAAAATGTGCTTGGCCGGAAAAAAGTTTGATATTTTTTTAATTGTGTGTGTGTTGTAACTATAATTTATTTTGAAGCAATATTCTCACCAGTGTTCAATCAGCTTTGACATATTTAAATCTGCATATTTGTGAATTTGTATTTTTTATATTTTTACCTTTTATAAAGGGCATTTCCCCCCTAATCTTATTAAATATAGGCTATGCTTCAGGTTTAATTTTGTATTGTTAACTTTGATCAATACATTAAATTAAATTAAGACACTATAAGGGCTGTCAACAATAAAATTAAATAATTTACACTGAAAAATCTTAATGAGTCATTGAGTCGTTCATTAAAACGATTTATTCAAACACTGAATCGTTCAGTAACACACTTGTTGCTGTGAGACGCTACGGTTCTGCTGTGTGTACGATTGTCGCTGCTGAAACCGAACAAAAGCACTCAATAATGAATCTAAAATGTAAGTGACTTTAAGTGAATGTAAGTGAATCTTAATTTATTGTTTAAGAAACTGTCATATGAAAGCAGTGTCATTTTCAGTCGTGATGGTATTCAGGAAACAGCTAAAACGCTCTGGAGTTGTAATTTCTCCTCGAGAGGCTGCACGGGCGTCAACAGCGCGACCTTGTTATCGTCAGTTCATCATATATTATCCACCACTATCGATCGCCACTTACACTAAATTAATGCCCAATCATTCTTGCATTTTGGTGATTCGCTAGTTATTTTTTGTTTTAATCCGGCTCTTGTCTGTCGGGCAAGTAAAATTCCTTTTCACTTGTCCCTTCAAAAAATCCACTTGTCCCGGACAAGTGTTAATGTCGAGCCCTGCAAATAAGAAGAGCTTTTTTTGCAGTGTAGTCAAATCTTTTGATAATTTAAAATATAATAGGTATACAACACAATATATTTCTTTTGTCCTGTTGCTTAGCTTCATCTCAGTCACATACCTGAGGCTCAGTCATTATGCAGGTCTTTTCTCTCAGGTGTGATACCCAGTAATATTCATGAAACACCTAGCTGCAGACTTCAGCACTCTACTGACTTCATTTGACCTTAAGTTAGTATCTACTACGGCTACTCACAGATCAGGTAACCAATTAGACCTTGTCTACACACGCAACTGCTCCACGGACAACACTTTAGTTACTCCATTACACACCTCAGACCACTTTCTCATCACTCTTAACCTCATACTGACTCCTGATACAATATGTACTCCTACACAGATTACCGTTCGGCGTAATCTACGCTCACTCTCTTCCTCTCGACTATCCACTATGGTTTCATCTTCACTCCCTCCACCTGCTCAGTTCTCAGCACTGGACACTAATATTGCTACTGACACTCTTTGCTCCACTCTAACATCCTCCTTAGACAGTTTTTGCCCCCTTTCATCCAGACCAGCCCGCCCAACCCCATCTGCCCCCTGGCTGTCTGATGTTCTCCGTGAAAATCGCTCTGGACTCAGGGCGGCAGAGAGGAAATGGCATAAATCTAAAAACTATACTGACCTTGCCTTTTATCAGTCTCTTCTCTCTTCTTTACAAATGTCTCCACTGCTAAAACAACATACTACCACAACAAAATCAACAATTGCTCTGACTCTCGCCAACTCTAAAACATTCTCCTCTCTCCTTTGTCCTCCTCCTCCCCCTCCTTCATCAACTCTTACAGCTGATGACTTTGAATAATTTTTCACAAACAAAACAGCTCTCATTAGCAACCAGTTCTCCTCACCACAAACTGACCCGCACATCTCAACAACAAACACGAACACGCTTCCATCCTTCTCTCCACTCTCCGAGGCAGATATTTCTAAACTCATCCTTTCCAATCACCCTACTACCTGTCCACTTGATCCTATACCCACTCACCTCCTTCAGGCTATTTCTTCTTCAATCACTCCTGCACTCACTCACATTGTCAACACTTCTCTTCACACGGGACCCTTTCCCACAGCATTTAAGCAGGCTCGGGTAACCCCACTGCTTAAGAAACCCTCTCTGAATCCAGCACTTTTAGAAAACTACCGACCGTTATCCCTTCTGCCTTTCATTGCAAAGACCCTTGAGCGAGTTGTGTTCAATCAACTCTCTATGTTTCTTGAACAGGACAACCTCCTAGACAACAACCAATCCGGCTTCAAAAGCGGCCATTCGACCGAGACTGCCTTGCTCTCGGTAACTGAGGCACTGAGACTGGCAAAAGCAGCTTCCAAATCCTCATTGCTCATTCTGCTGGATCTGTCTGCTGCTTTTGACACAGTTAACCACCAGATCCTCCTGTCAACACTTAAGAAGACGGGGATCTCAGGAACTGCTCTCCAGTGGTTCAGGTCTTACCTCTCTGGTAGGTCCTACAGGGTGTCATGGAGAGGTGTAGTGTCTAAGTCACATCATCTGGCTACTGGGGTTCCCCAGGGCTCAGTGCTTGGACCACTTCTCTTCTCCATCTACATGTCATCATTAGGCTCTGTCATTCAGAAACACGGCTTCTCCTATCACTGCTAAGCTGATGACACTCAACTCTACTTCTCATTTCAACCAGATGATCCTACAGTCAGTGTTCGTATCGCTGCCTGTCTGACAGACATTTCTGACTGGATGAAGGAACATCACCTTCAACTCAATCTCGCAAAGACAGAATTACTTGTTTTCTCAACCAACCCAGCACGTCATCAAAATTTCTCCATTCAGCTTGGTTCATCAACCATAACTCCATCCAGGACAGCCAGGAACCTTGGAGTTGTGATTGATGACCAGTTAAACTTCACTGACCACATTACTGCAACAGCCCGGTCCTGCAGATTTGCTTTATACAACATTAGAAAGATCAGACCCTTCCTATCAGAACAGGCTGCACAACTCCTGGTTCAAGCTCTTGTTCTCTCCAGACTGGACTATTGTAATGCTCTTCTGGCTGGGCTTCCAGCATGCGCTATCAAACCCTTGCAGCTGATCCCGAATGCAGCGGCGAGAGTGGTCTTTAATGAGCCGAAGAGAGCGCATGTTACGCCTCTCTTCATCAAACTGCACTGGTTGCCAATGGCTGCTCGCATCAAATTCAAGGCACTAGTTTTCGCCTACAAAACAACCACTGGCTCTGCACCAATATACCTAAACTCACTTGTTCAGACTTACACACCCTCCAGAAGCTTGCATTCTGCGAGTGAGCGGCGCCTCGTGGTTCCATCCCAAAGAGGCATGAAATCGCTCTCACAGACATTTTCCTGGACCGTTCCCACCTGGTGGAATGACCTGCCGATCTCAATTCGTGCTGCCGAGTCTGTAGCCATTTTTAAAAAACATCTTAAGACACATCTTTTCCAATTGCACTTGACCAATACAGAATAGCACTTACTGATCACCACAGCAACGACCAAAAAGCGCACACTCCTGGATCATATCTACGTCTCTCATCCGGATTTGTGCCTTCAGGCGGGTATGTTACATAGTTATCATAACTATCAGAATCCAGTGTTCTGTATTTTGCGTACGTGAGTTTTTGTTGTAGATGTCTAAAATTAAAAAAAATTAAAAAATTAAAAATAGTTGTGTATTGTGCTAATTAATTGAGATTTCTTACAGCTCTTACAGGTTGTTGGCCTTGTCTGTTTCTTTGCTTCTATTGCTCTCCCCTTTTTTGTAAGTCGCTTTGGATAAAAGCGTCTGCTAAATGATTAAATGTAAATGTAAATGTCATGATCATTCACCCCTCTTCACATGGCCTTTGTAAATAAAAATGGTCTTAAGTTTAAATCAATGTATTGTATTATGTAAATTAGCTTGCTCAATGATCCTCACATCATCATTCACGCCTCTTCGCATATGGCCTTTGTAAAGAAAAATAGTCTCACAAAATTTAAATCAATGTATTGTATAATGTGAATTAACAGGCTCAATGATTCTCGCATCAGTTTGAAGCAAAAACTCTAGGGAACCACATCTATTATTATAAAGTCTTGTGGCTACATATCTATTGTGCTTTGAGGCCTTAATTTTAAAACTTTTTTTTTTTTCCAAAACCAATACATAAACATTATTCTCTCAAAAATACAAGCATGTACATACATGTTGCTCACATATTATGGTAGCACAGTTTGTGCTGAATACAGTGTAATTACACTTTTGCCATTAAAGCTGCTTTTGGTAACTTTTGCTCTCGGGGTCCCCCTACAGTTGGGAAAAAATAATGTCCTCAACTACTGTCGTAAACTCTGTAATCCTACAGCAGGGGATGCCATCGCGTGCATTTGTTGACATGACAGCCCTGATAGCCCTGAACTAGTGATGCGTGGCTCGTCTCATAACCCGCGGACCCCGTATGTCTATTTAATGGTCGCGGGTGCGCGGCGGGTTGTAAAAATATATACAGTGGTGCGGGGCGGGCCAAATAACTTCATAAAAGCGTCCCCGCGAGTTGGTGCAGCACTAACAGTTCCCCTGAACACTGCAGGAGGAGTTCACATGCAGGTGTTCTTCTGGCGGCGCGTGTGAAATGTCTTCAACCCAGGTAACGTTACAGTCAGTGGCTTATGTTTCAGCATGTCATATGAATATAATTTCATGGGTTTTATTTTTTTCAAACGCCAAATAATCGCGCTGCTCACGTTTACAAGCCAGAATCATTATAGTAGTCTATTGGTTAGCGTTTTCCAGAATCTATATGATACTTCAGTTCAATGTTTGAGTGGTAGGTAATCACCATAACAAGCAGGACAGCATCGGTCGGGCACGCCTCCTTCAGCTCACGCCAACGAGCAAACGCTGGTCACATGTTGAGCCTCGTCCTGCCTTTAATCACTTTTTCGTTTCCTCTTATTGCTTTCCTCCAACAAAACCTTTTCTTTCTTTTTAGTCTGTGCTGCTTCGGACATGACTATTATCCGACGAACAAAGTTGGGCTCGCACGCCCGAATGTAAGGAAGTGTGTGTGTTGGTGGAAGTGACGGATATGCCGTAAAGCAGTCGAATTTTGTAGTTCTTTTTGTTCTCGGGTTACTACCCGAAACCCGAAGTTTAAAAGTACGATTAAAAACGATACAGACCCCATCAGGCTATGGCAGACGTGTCATTCAACCTACTGTAAGTCGATTTATCATCACAAGAGTCTTGAAAATATATTATGAAGGTTGAAAAGTTACCTAGTGCTGATTTAATGTGTTTATAAACAACTGAAAAAAGCACAAATGTCAGAGCATGTCAAAACTTCTAAAGGGCCCCAAAACAGCTCAGACTCCTGAGGGTTAAATGATGTTTGCGCTTTGACTTTGAGGAGTGCTGTTCCGGCAGAGCTCGTACTTCAGATGATCAATGCAATCAGTCACAGCTTTAATCGCAAGAACGCTCCTCAAAATGGCCACTCTCAAACTGTAAATGCTTCGCTAATCCAAGAATTTTAATTCTACATTTACTCTCTCTCATGTTGTTTTCGCACAACGTCTGTTTTTACTACAGTATGTGCGTCGTAAATCTGTTCATCATAAACCATCGTTGGTCTCTTCAAATTAAAGACTTGGATTTGGATTAGACACTTGATTAGTTATTTTTACGATGGCATAAAGACATTTGTTTTGGTCTTAAGTTTGAGAGGAATAATGGACTTTAAATGGAGTTAAAGTCAATTATTCCTGTTATATTCAAATAATACATTTAAAAAAAAAGAAAAATTCTTACCTTTGGTTACCCATGGTGGTTATATGATGACTCTCACTGAAGTGTCTGTTTCAAGTGTGTGTGTGAGACGCTTCAGACACGTTTAAACTAACGTAAGTGTGTGACTGACTCCTCCTGTTCCTACATCACATCTCACCTGACAACATTCACAAGATTACTAAAATAATAATGACCGTTTCTAAACATACAGAACATCAAAAAAGCCTGTGGGACACTGAGACCATTTATTTTTTACTATTTATTGCATAAATAAATGACACGCATTGAAGTAATGCCATAGATTTTTAACACCGGATGACAGGATCTCACACACACGACAACAAACTTTACAGACCGATAAGTCTTGACAAAGTAAATTTTGAACTACCGGTATGTAAAAAAAATCTGTAAAATATTCAAAAATCAACTAGGCAGTGTTATATATTTTGTTCAGTTGAGTACAATATCCCAGATGTTTCCAACTATTTGTAAATCGTGAGAAAATTATTTTAACCAAGGAACTGGAATCTTATAGGATTTGCAAAATTTGTCTCAGAAGGCCAAATTGTGGCCAGAATCGCACGGTGTGTATCCAGCTTTAGTCTTTACAAAATCGTAATTACAACATTGTATAGATCAGTGTTTCTCAAATTGCGGTTCTCAGTGCCTGAGAAAAACGTGTTGTCCCGATTCAGTATCTGTGGTCAGATGTTATGTTGTCAGGCTATATGTCAGTGTCAATATGCTAAAAAAAAAATTGTAGCTTGTTACAAAATAAGTATGTCTCTAACTTGGAGCCACTGAGAAGTAGGTGACTCTGCAGAGTCCATTGAGGGCCATTGAGTGGCATCACCAAATATAGCGGTTCACTCAGTCCTTCTCGAAAAAAGTCTCTAAGAGACAACTCCTCAAAGTCCACTTGAGGAGTGAGTTTGAAAAACTCAACCACATCATAGTCCTCAATACTGCGTTCTCTTTGTCTTTTATTAAATAAATTCAAAACTTGTGAATTGTGTGTATTGATTATACAGTATTGTTCAAAATAATAGCAGTACAATGTGACTAACCAGAATAATCAAGGTTTTTAGTATATTTTTTATTGCTACGTGGCAAACAAGTTACCAGTAGGTTCAGTAGATTGTCAGAAAACAAACAAGACCCAGCATTCATGATATGCACGCTCTTAAGGCTGTGCAATTGGGCAATTAGTTGAAAGGGGTGTGTTCAAAAAAATAGCAGTGTCTACCTTTGACTGTACAAACTCAAAACTATTTTGTACAAACATTTTTTTTTCTGGGATTTAGCAATCCTGTGAATCACTAAACTAATATTTAGTTGTATGACCACAGTTTTTTAAAACTGCTTGACATCTGTGTGGCATGGAGTCAACCAACTTGTGGCACCTCTCAGCTGTTATTCCACTCCATGATTCTTTAACAACATTCCACAATTCATTCACATTTCTTGGTTTTGCTTCAGAAACAGCATTTTTGATATCACCCCACAAGTTCTCAATTGGATTAAGGTCTGGAGATTGGGCTGGCCACTCCATAACATTAATTTTGTTGGTTTGGAACCAAGACTTTGCCCGTTTACTAGTGTGTTTTGGGTCAGTGTCTTGTTGAAACAACCGTTTCAAGGGCATGTCCTCTTCAGCATAGGGCAACATGACCTCTTCAAGTATTTTAACATATGCAAACTGATCCATGATCCCTGGTATGCGATAAATAGGCCCAACACCATAGTAGGAGAAACATGCCCATATCATGATGCTTGCACCTCCATGCTTCACTGTCTTCACTGTGTACTGTGGCTTGAATTCAGAGTTTGGGGGTCGTCTCACAAACTGCCTGTGGCCCTTGGACCCAAAAAGAACAATTTTACTCTCATCAGTCCACAAAATGTTCCTCCATTTCTCTTTAGGCCAGTTGATGTGTTCTTTGGCAAATTGTAACCTCTTCTGCACATGCCTTTTTTTTAACAGAGGGACTTTGCGGGGGATTCTTGAAAATAGATTAGCTTCACACAGACGTCTTCTAACTGTCACAGTACTTACAGGTAACTCCAGACTGTCTTTGATCATCCTGGAGGTGATCATTGGCTGAGCCTTTGCCATTCTGGTTATTCTTCTATCCATTTTGATGGTTGTCTTCCGTTTTCTTCCACGTCTCTCTGGTTTTGCTCTCCATTTTAAGGCATTGGAGATCATTTTAGCTGAACAGCCTATCATTTTTTGCACCTCTTTATAGGTTTTCCCCTCTCTAATCAACTTTTTAATCAAAGTACGCTGTTCTTCTGAACAATGTCTTGAACGACCCATTTCCCTCAGCTTTCAAATGCATGTTCAACAAGTGTTGGCTTCATCCTTAAATAGGGGCCACCTGATTCACACCTGTTTCTTCACAAAATTGATGACCTCAGTGATTGAATGCCACACTGCTATTTTTTTGAACACACCCCTTTCAACTAATTCAACTAATTGCCCAATTGCACAGCCTTAAGAGCGTGCATATCATGAATGCTGGGTCTCATTTGTTTTCTGAGAATCTACTGAACCTACTGGTAACTTGTTTGCCACGTAGCAATAAAAAAATATACGAAAAACCTTGATTATTCTGGTTAGTCACATTGTACTGCTATTATTTTGAACAATACTGTATGTACTAGATATTGAACATGAACTTGAAGATTTGGAGACTATCAAGTTTATCCTTATGTTTACTTCATAAAAATGATTTTGAACCGCCTTTGACAGTCACCAGTCAGTTCTGAAGAGCGTAATTTTTCTGTCGCCAATAGAGAAGATGATTGAACAGTTCCAGTTGCTGCTCCAATCAGAGCTCCCTATAAGGCAATGCCAGTAGCGCCGATGCTTTCTGTCAAATTCCTGTAAGGAAAGATGTAGTATTAAAGGGTTAGTTCACCCAGACATGAAATTGATGCCATTAACTCCTCTCCCTAAAGTCGTTCCACACCCGTAAGACCTCCGTTCATCTTCACACACAGTTTAAGATATTTTATATTTAGTCCGAGAGTGTATGCAAGTGTATGCACACTATACTGTCCATGTCCAGAAAGGGAATAAAAACATCATCACAGTAGTCCATATGAGACATCAGTGGGTTAATTAGAGTCTCTTGAAGCGTCCAAAATACATTCTGGTTCTAAAATAACAAAAACTACGACTTTATTCAGCATTGGCTTCTCTTTCCTGTTTGTTTTCAGTCCTCAAATAAAGATTCAAATAGTTATGAATCAGCGACTCGATCAATGATTCGAATCGCCAATTTCAGCAGTTTGACAGGCGATCTGAATCATTGATCAATACGCTGATTCATAACCGTTCTAATCTTTATTTGAGCGATCCTTTCTGGACATTAGAACAAACCCGGAAGATAAGACAATGCTGAATAAAGTCGTAGTTTTTGTTATTTTAGGACCAGAATGTATTTTGGACGCTTCAAGAGACTCTAATTAACCCACTGATGTCTCATATGGACTACTGTGATGATGTTTTTATTCCCTTTCTGGACATGGACAGTATAGTGTGCATACACTTGCATACGCTCTCAGACTAAATCTAAAATATCTTAAACTGTGTGTGAAGATGAACGGAGGTCTTACGGCTGTGGAACGACATTAGGGGGAGGAGTTAATGACAGACATTTCATGTCTGGGTGAACTAACCCTTTAATGATCCACAAACTCACATCAACAAAAACACTCAATCTCCACCATCACAAAAAAACAGAACATATTTTCTGAAACTGCATTTCACGACACTCCAGTCTCTCAGGAAAACTCTCGAGCCAACCTTCACGATGTAGTTTGCGATGTCCTTTTCCTCCGTGCACAAATCGACAGCCATAAAAGCGACCTGAAGAGCGTCATGCTGCATCTCATCACTCATGTGGTATAAATGATGGATCTCATATAAGGGCTTCTCCATGCTTGATCTGCAGACGTAAACACAAATTTTGTTTTAATGAGCAAGTGTGAAAATAATTAACAAGACAGAATCTGTAGATATGTAATATATTTATTTAATTGTCCAACTCTTCATCCTTAGACAGGTCTGCTACCGTTTATGAGCAGGAATTGTTGGCCCATCACGCTATTATCAGATGCAACCAAACTTTAAAAGCACAAGCTGTAAGTTTGGAGTATTAACAAAAGTTTGGGATCTGTTATATTTTTTTATCTTTCTGAAAGAAGTCTCTTCTGCTCAACACAGCTGCATTTAATCCAAAATACAAGGAAGCGCTGCTGTAAAGCCTGACCTGAAATAATAGTAAAAAAAAAAAGAAAAGCCATATATTTTTGTTAAGTATCATATTTGGCTTTCGTGACTCATATAATGCAATGCATTGATGACTGAGAGATGAACAAATTAACCTTCCTGAAAAGCCTGATCATCATATGACGTATATGAAACAAAATCTCGCTTTCCTCTGTGGATATTCAAATTACACATTTTCAAAAGGAAAATTCTTGCATGGTTTCTTACCTTTCGCTGCCCATGGTGATTAAATGACTCTCACTGAAGTGTCTGTTTCAATTGTGTGTGACGCTTCAGACGCGTTTAAACTAATGTAAGTGTGTGTGACTCCTCCTGTTCCTACATCACAACCACATCACTTCTCACCTGACAACATTCACAACATTACTAAAATAATAATGACCGTTTCTAAACATACAGAATATCAACCAAAGCATATGAGACACTTCTTAAGATCATTGCTATTTATTGCATAAATAACTAAATAAGTAACACGTCACCTCAGCAGCAACATCATTACAGCCGTCAAAGCCCACATATGAAGGTGTTGAACTAAAACTAACCCAAAACTATTTATGACATGTAGAACAAGTAGGACTGGATTTTAAAACACAGATTAAAACAGATGAATGGCAGGATCACACACACACACACACACACACACACACACACACACACACACACACACACACACACACACACACACGACATGACAGTTCAAACTTTACAGACATGAGTGACAAAGTAGACTATGTTTGTACTATGTGTTTTATTTATGATTTGGTTTTTGTTAAATCTTTGTTAAAAACACAGAAACAGAAAATAATGATTTAAGTCTAATTAACAGTATTGGATCCGTGCAATCGCTCTTAAGCCCCGTCCACACAGAGCCAGAGCTTTTCGTATCCAATCTTTTTTTCCTCTCATTTCAAGAAATATCTGCGTACATGCGAGTGCAATGAAAACGACTCAAAACGATGTATTATGTATGCCAGGCCAGTGTGTGGCGCTATATTTCTCCCACAGAAATACACTATATTTTCCATCCTCATACGTCAAAATGAGCTTTGGCGTGCATATAGTACGCAGTTTTTCACGTGCATATGATACGCAATTTATGTCCCACCCAGTTTTTAAAACAAAGTTATGCCACTGATGTGGTAACACTACACTAAGCTTAATTATGTAGATGGTTTATAACGGTGTCTTTTAGGCCCTGTCCACACGAAGCCAGCGCTTTCCCAATCCAATCTTTTTTTCCCCTCGTTTCAAGAAATATCTGCGTCCACACGAGATTACAAAAACGGACTAAAAACGATGTAGTTTGCATGCCAGGCCAGTGGTGCTGTAATTCTGCCACAGAAATACACTAAAAACGGAGAAGAAGAGTTGTGGCTAGCAGGGGTATAGCAGTGGTCGGAGGTGAGGCAAAATCTCACAATAAAATGACAATAAATACATTTGCTACTTTACAGATGTGTTTTATTAATGCCTACACCTACCCCAACCCAAAACATCCCCTTACAGGTATGCAGATACGTTAATTAAATGACGCGATATTGATGTGCGCATGCCCAGTGCCCGTAGTTGTATCCCTTACCTCTTCCACCGTGCTGGACGTAGTGTGATGACATCACCGTTTCAGAAAATATACGGATTCGCTGGACACACGAAAACGGGAGATGATCGTTTTCAGATTTATCCGCTTTGGGACCCGGTTTCGAAAAATATCGGATGCATGCTTCTAAAACGCCGGATCCGTGTAGACAAAACGCTGATACGGTACAAAATGTATACGTATACAGCTAAACGCGTCTCCGTGTGGATGGAGCCTCAAAGCCGTATTCCCTGAAATGGCTTGCTGAAAACAGAGCTGTTTTTGACCAGGTAAAATGAGTGTTTTCTTACCGTACTAATGAGAATTTTTTTATTAAAGTATATTACAAAGTTTTCATTTAGACACTAAAGAATCATATTAACTTGTATAAAAATGGCATTCTTTAAAAGAAAACTATTTATGGATTCGCTAACATTTCACAGATCTTATATTGAATCTGTGCTTTGCTGTTGGTTTGGTAATGTAAATATTATAGAAAGCTTGAGCTATTCTAGCAAATTTATCTCATTATCTCTTATTTTTTAATGCTTTCTTCTGTGCTTTGTATTTTAAACGTGTAAGATATCAGATGTTGTGTTTGCTGTTTGTGTTTATTGTGTGTTTTCTAAAAGTTTACACAAATTTGGGTTGCACCAAAAATCACCCTTTGGGCTTATAATAAACTTGGACCGTAATCAAATAATCTAAGTGTTCATCTTGAAATATTACTAACAATATCAAAGTTATTCGTAGGTTTACTTTATAAAAATCAGTGCAGATTTCACAGCAGAAACACACATAAAGCACGAGCTGAAAGAGGAGGTTTTATTAGTTGTGTTGATAAAAAAAGTGTGTTTGAACCGTTGCTGACCCTCATTCAGTTTTGAAGAGTGTAATTTTTCTGTCACCAACAGATAAGCGGATAAAACTGTCCGGGGTATATTGCACGCTGCAACCAAAGTCCCCCACAATGCATTCCCAGGTGTCCCAATACTTTCTCTCAAATTCCTGAAAGGAAAAGCACAGTATTAATGTTTCACAAACTCACATCAACAAAAACACTCAATCTCCACCATCAAACTCCTTACAAACAGCACATTTTCACAATTTCACTAAGACACTCCAGTCTCTCAGTATAACTTTAGATAACTAACCTTCTTGATGTAGTTTGCGATGTCATTTCCCTTTGTGTACATATTCACAGCCAGAATGGCAACCTGAAGAGTCTCGCGCTGCATCTCTTCAGTCATGTCTGTACTATGGATCTCAATTGACTCCATGGCTGATCTGCACAGATTCAGTTTTAATGAGCAAGTGTGAAAGTTAATAAACAGGACAGAATCTGAACATGAACACGCTTTGTGATGGTCCAACAGCTCTTCAGCTTTAGGCCGGTCGCTGCCGTTTATGAGCTCAACATTATTATCAGATGAAACCAAACTTTAATATCACAAGATGGAAGTGTGGAGTATATAAAGTTTTTTATGTCTCTTCTGCTTAAGTCAGATAAACACTGCTGAACCCTGTAAAGCCTGATCTTAAAACAAAAAATATTAAAATAAATGTTTTAAAAAGGCATTGGTGTAGCCTATCATATTTGATTAACAGATGAACAAATAAACCTTCCCCAAACCTGATGATCATATCTGAACATGACTTTTCTAATAAATAATATCTGGATAATCAAGTGAACTGAAGCTGCTTCAGTAAGTGTTCATCTTGAAATATTACTAACAATATCAAAGTTATTCAGAAAAACATGTAAAGCACGAGCTGAAGGTTTGTACAGTTACACTAAAAGTCTTTTACTTGATAAAAGAGTCTGAAATCTCAATCAGAGACAAAAGGACTGGAGGAGATGGTGTGTGAGACAGGTTTATCAGCAAAGCTTGCCATGAGGATATTAATAATATATAAGCCATAGAAAATCAACACATTACAGTATAATATACATGTGATACTGTATAGGGGTTCTTAAGTTTAATGCTTGTAACCGTGATAACATTTTTCAGCATTCTCTGATGAACCGAAAGTGCAAAAGAACAGCATTTACCTTATTTATGTGTTGATGATACGAAGATCCATTCTGTGTTTCCTGGAAAAGGTGTGTCGTTTCAGACATGTTTAAACTAATGTGTGTGTGACTCCTCCTGTTCCTACATCACAGCCCCGCCACATCTCACCTGACAACATTCACAACATTATTAAAATAATAATGACCATTTCTAAACATACAGAACATCAAACCAAAGCATATGAGACACTTCTTAAGAACATGCTTTTTACTAATTATTGTAGTTTTACATTTATCATACAATTTGCGAAATTAGCATCTCATTATGATTTTTATTTTGTGTAAAGACTCATAAGATTTTGAACCGAGACTAAAACCAGATATATTTGTGTGAATTGTAAAACAAGTAGGACTTGATTTTTAAAGTTCAAATGAAAACAGATGAAAATAATACACAATTTCACTAATATATTTTTCAATTAAAGCCATATTGCATGTTAAAATAGACAGGGCATTTACAATCCTATGTTTGAAGGTAGATTAGTGTCATCTGGTGGGAGTAAAAAAAGAAATGTTTTTGTAATGCCATGGCATAACCATGCCTTTATAGTTCTATATAAACTATCTTACTGTCCCGGCTGCGATATTTTTTTTCCCAGGACGGTAGGGGAAGGTACCGCCTTTTTCGTCTCTGATTGGCTAGAAGGGCTCTCCTCCAATTGGTTATACATCTCACGTTCATGTCAGGCTGTCAGCTAGTCTGTTTTGATTGATCGTCTTTACAACAGAAGTAAACGAAGTTCAGATTTATATTTCAAGTTCACAAAAATGTCATAGTGAATTTCATAGAAGAGACCAATTTCATAGAGACACCACAGTATGATTTAAATATGACAGATTTTATTTATTGTGAACCTAACATTGCATAAACTTGCTAGTAATGGGACACACACACACACACACACACACACACACACACACACACACACACACACACACACACACACACACACACACACACACACACACACACACACACACACACACACACACACACACACAAACAAATGTGTCTCATATGAGGACACAAATGTGTATGGGGTATGACACAGGTATTACAGGAGAGGGTGAAATATGAGGACATTACCCATGTCCCCACTTTTTAAAATGTTTATAAATCATACAGGATAAATTTTTTTAGAAAGTAAATGCAGAATGTTTCCTGTGATGGGTAGGTTTAGGGGCAGTGTGTGTGTGTGTGTGATGGGTAGGTTTAGGGGCAGGGGCAGTGTAGGGGCATAGAAAATACAGTTTTTACAGTATAAAAATATATGCCACAAAAACAAACGTGTGTGTGTTTGTAGGCTATGTTGGATTGACTTCGTTCACTTCTGTTAAAGACAATCAAAACAGACTAGCTGACAACCTGCCATGAATGCGAGATGCATAACCAATAGGAGGAGAGCCCTTCTAGCCAATCAGAGACGAAAAAGGCGGTACCTTCCCCTACCATCCTGGGAAAAAAAATATCGCGTCCCGGCTGGTTATGGGTTTTGTTTCACTTTCATGTTTTCATGTCTTTTATTTTGTATTATCGCTGTCATGCTTCCGGTTTGCCATGTGGTTCATTTGTCATGGGGCACGTTCAAGTTCAAACTGGTGCGCAACATTTTGCTACGGTTTCTGGGTTGGACATATTTGCTGGAAACGGTGTGCAATGGTTTTGAGTTTGAGATGTGTTTTCTCTTGTTTGGTGGTGTGTCAAGGTCAGCCCAATCAGCAGCAACATGTACACACGGTATTAAAAAGACTCTGATTAAAATATACTGTACATATTTATATATTTTGCTATTCTATTGTGGAGTGACACTTTTATAAACTTACTCCTCTGATTATATAATGGTAAATTTTACAATATCATAAGCACAAAAACAGCGATCAGTTATAATGATAAGCCTAATAGTCTAAAAATAATAAGGTCATATAGATCATAACAGTCTCTGAGGTAAGAAGTGGATTATCCTTCAGCTGATGAAGTGTTTGTCTTTTCATCCTAAAATGCGAGGCAAATGTTGGATCATTATAATTAGGGACCACAAATCCCTTGACTCGATTGGGATGCTCTCTCTTATTGTGGACGGCAAGGACAGTGACTGCAGCATCGGACGTGTTTTGCTGTGTTACACACGTATTTATACCGCTTTTATCAGGCTCTAAAAATTCTTTAAAAATAACCCAAAGAATGGCCTTCTCAGCTGCCATAGTTACAACTCTTGCGTCATCAGAACAACGCTGCACCGTTTCCGTTTAAAAAACGTTTTGCAGCGGTTTGTCAGGGCTGAACGTGCTCCTGATGTGATCAGGTCATGTGTCTTGTTCTGATTTGTTCCCTTGTCTATATGTTATGTTCTCATTGGTTGGTCTATTCATGTGTCCATAATTCTCATTTGATTATTGTTGTGTCATGTGGTTGAGTTCTGGTTGTTTATTGGTTTTCATTGTCATGTGTTCCCCTAGGCCTGTATACATATCCCTCATGTTTCCATTGTCACTTGTTGAGTATTGTTACATGTAACCTGCTGTTGGTGAGTTTCTCAAGTTCTTGTTTTGTCTTTATTTTTGTATTTCATTCATGTTTGAAATAAAACTGCACTTGGGAATACACTGGTCCCTGGCAGAATACATAAATCATGCCCAGCTTTTATGTGGTTCTTTGATTATTGAGGGAATTATGGATATGGAATTATGGAATTATATATTATATATATAATATTCCACAAGATGGAAGTGTGGAGTATTAACTAAAGTTAACCCTGTAACACCTGATCTGAAATAATAGTCAGAATTTGATTTTAAATAACAGTTTATTAAATGTTTAGATAAAATGTAAAAATAAATATCTTAAATATCTTGTTTTTGTTAAGTATCATATTTGATGCAGAAGGCTTTTATGGCTCATATAATGTAATACAATGATGATTGAGTGATGAACAAATAAACCTTTATCAAAGCCTGATGATTATATGTGAGACTAATAGACTATTATGATTTTACAAAAAAAAAGTACTAAATGAAAACATTTAAGAAAAATGTACGCATCTTTATACTGTTCAAAGTTTATTTTACTCAAATTGTTTGTTCCCTATCCCCTATATAGAGCACTGTCTGATCGTTCCCTATCCCCTATATAGTGCACTGTCTGATCGTTCCCTATCCCCTATATAGTGCACTGTCTGATCGTTCCCTATCCCCTATATAGTGCACTGTCTGATCGTTCCCTATCCCCTTTATAGTGCACTGTCTGATCGTTCCCTATCCCCTATGTAGTGCACTGTCTGATCGTTCCCTATCCCCTATGTAGTGCACTGTCTGATCGTTCCCTATCCCCTATGTAGTCCACTGTCTGATCGTTCCCTATCCCCTATGTAGTGCACTGTCTGATCGTTCCCTATCCCCTATGTAGTGCACTGTCTGATCGTTCCCTATCCCCTATGTAGTGCACTGTCTGATCGTTCCCTATCCCCTATGTAGTGCACTGTCTGATCGTTCCCTATCCCCTATATAGTGCACTGTCTGATCGTTCCCTATCCCCTATATAGTGCACTGTCTGATCGTTCCCTATCCCCTATATAGTGCACTGTCTGATCGTTCCCTATCCCCTATATAGTGCACTGTCTGATCGTTCCCTATCCCCTATATAGTGCACTGTCTGATCGTTCCCTATCCCCTATATAGTGCACTGTCTGATCGTTCCCTATCCCCTATATAGTGCACTGTCTGATCGTTCCCTATCCCCTATATAGTGCACTGTCTGATCGTTCCCTATCCCCTATATAGTGCACTGTCTGATCGTTCCCTATCCCCTATATAGTGCACTGTCTGATCGTTCCCTATCCCCTATATAGTGCACTGTCTGATCGTTCCCTATCCCCTATATAGTGCACTGTCTGATCGTTCCCTATCCCCTATATAGTGCACTGTCTGATCGTTCCCTATCCCCTATATAGTGCACTGTCTGATCGTTCCCTATCCCCTATATAGTGCACTGTCTGATCGTTCCCTATCCCCTATATAGTGCACTGTCTGATCGTTCCCTATCCCCTATATAGTGCACTGTCTGATCGTTCCCTATCCCCTATATAGTGCACTGTCTGATCGTTCCCTATCCCCTATATAGTGCACTGTCTGATCGTTCCCTATCCCCTATATAGTGCACTGTCTGATCGTTCCCTATCCCCTATATAGTGCACTGTCTGATCGTTCCCTATCCCCTATATAGTGCACTGTCTGATCGTTCCCTATCCCCTATATAGTGCACTGTCTGATCGTTCCCTATCCCCTATATAGTGCACTGTCTGATCGTTCCCTATCCCCTATATAGTGCACTGTCTGATCGTTCCCTATCCCCTATATAGTGCACTGTCTGATCGTTCCCTATCCCCTATATAGTGCACTGTCTGATCGTTCCCTATCCCCTATATAGTGCACTGTCTGATCGTTCCCTATCCCCTATATAGTGCACTGTCTGATCGTTCCCTATCCCCTATATAGTGCACTGTCTGATCGTTCCCTATCCCCTATATAGTGCACTGTCTGATCGTTCCCTATCCCCTATATAGTGCACTGTCTGATCGTTCCCTATCCCCTATATAGTGCACTGTCTGATCGTTCCCTATCCCCTATATAGTGCACTGTCTGATCGTTCCCTATCCCCTATATAGTGCACTGTCTGATCGTTCCCTATCCCCTATATAGTGCACTGTCTGATCGTTCCCTATCCCCTATATAGTGCACTGTCTGATCGTTCCCTATTTTTCAAACCTGCTCACTGACAGGATAAAGGGATAGTTCACTTTAAAATGTAAATTTTGTCATCCTTTACTCGCCCTCAAGTTGTCTCAAACCTGTATGAATTTCTTTCTTCAGCTGAACACAAGGGAAGATATTTTGAAGAATGTCAGTAACCAAACAGTTAACTGGAGCCATTGACTTCTATAGTAGGAAAAAAAAATACGATAGAAGTCAATGGCTCCAGTTAACTGATAAAACTGATGCTTATAGGCTACATGTTACTGTCCTGTAAGAAGATACAATACACTGTGAAAATATTACCAGCTAAAAAAAAAGCCCTCAATGTGTGCATCATAAAAACATGAATAACACACGTCAGGCATGAGCCAGTCTCTGATAAAAACTATGCTGAAAAGCAGTTCACTGTAATCTCAGTCAAATGCCTGCATATAATATAAGAACAATTATTTAGAAGATAATAAATCAGAAACAAGAACTGATGAGTGGGAAATTTAATTCAAAACCTAAATTTTCTCACAATCTTTCATGTCATAATATGGCAGATTATTATCCAAATAAAAATATCCCCATAACATCATAGTGGATCGTAAAGACTTTAAATAACACAGACAATCATCATTCATATATTTTTTCAGTTTGTTTTTTTGTTCTTTCTTTAAGTATGTCGAAAAAAAGAGAGGATGACAATCTAACAGCTATCATCACAGCATTACTGTCTCAGTTCACTCAAACAAATCTCTGGACTTAAAAAAAAACTAAATTAAAAGCACCATCAACCACTGTGAAGAAGCTGATTTTTGACCTTCAGACTTTAAACACACACACACACATCTCTCCCTAAATGTCTCTTCTACTATTAAAATACACTACTATAACACACTTGACCATCATACACACACAGCTTGATGCTTAACTTTGTCTCTATCTTAGTTTCACTCGCTGCGCTCCTTTGGTTCCTTGTATCTCCACTGGATGTAGTCAAAGATGTCCTTCTCACTGTCCACCAGCAGAGGCTCTCCAGCCACACCTGAGAGACACAGAGTGGTCATGAGACGTCAGTCGTGGGACAGAACGAGCACCAGATAAAGAAAGTAAATCAACAGCAGGTAAACTAGACTTTCAGATGGACAGAAACTGAAAGTCTACACAAATTGGCATGTCTCACCGGTGACGCCCAGTGGCCGGATGGTGTACTCGTTGAGAGTGAAGCCTTTCTCCAGCGCGTGCGTCCTCATGTTCTTGTTGAATATGTCACTGCCGGTGAAGTACAGCACACCGCAGTAATACTGATCCTTAGGGATGAGCCTGCAGAACCGGAGAGAGAGAGAGACGCATGAGGAATATACTGGGAAAACTGGAACATCCTATCCTATGATAAAACACGACGCTTTCCTCTACAGACGCCAGAAATGATGGTGCATTGTAGAATTTAGATTTCAGATTAGTCATGTATATAATTAAGAATTTGGTCCATTTTAAAATGTAGTCTGTTTTCAATTGTTGGTTTTTAGTAATGATGTTTCATTGAAACTTTCTTTTTTTTTTTTTTCAGACAAATGTATTTCAGAACCTGTAATAATTCTGAAACGTCAAAACAATCAAATAAAAATGTTCATAGTACATAATGTCAATTTTTTTATATTCCATGAAGTCTTCGTAACTGCATGCAAAATATTAATAAAATAATTAGCTAAAATCACAACGTCCCATATAACATCTGTTAAGGAGACGAAAAGACGTCGATTATTATTGTTTAATAAAAGTAAAACCATAAAAACAAAAAGATTCCATTATTGAAAATGTAAATGTAATTTTCTAACTTTAAGTATTAAAATAACTCAAACTAATTAAACCCTATTTAGAAATTTTTATACAAAAACAACAGGATCAATACATAATAATTTAAATATGGAACATAAAAATAACAACTGATTCAAAATATTTATAATAGTAATTTAATGATAGTATCACTGGAAGAGAGTGAACTGGGTCAACCAATCACAGCAAATGACGAGTATGAACCTGATGTCAATACGGCGGTGTAAACACTCCTCCTCATCCTCCTCTTCTCTCTGCAGCTGACACACACCCTGAGGAAATAACACGGATTATTTTTTATTCATTTCTTATTTGAGAGTGTTATGTCCCTGTAGGTTGTCTGTATGCGTTTCTCTCCCCCTCTCTTTCACTTCGTTTTTAGGTTCCACCTTTCCATCCGTTTGGTTGGTTACTAAACCTGCCAATCTCCATCAGCCGCGTGACGTAAATTCCTTCGTAGCGTATCCAGTTTCCCCGCCAGCATTTAAAAGGATCGGCTCTGAACACGAGGGCAGCTTGTTATTTTTCTGTGCTCTGTGTTGTGTTTGTTTTTGTGGCCGATATTATGTTAATTTGTGATCAATAACCTTTACCACTTCTTGTTTTGGCCATCTCGTTTTCTGATTCAGTTATTCTTTGTTTATGATGACGTGTGAGTTCCCAAGAACGCTTTGTTTAATAAGACCAGGAATCGTAACAGAGACACACGGACAGAGACTCACCATAAACTTGGTGTCTCCTTTAGACAGCGTGTCGGTGATGAAGCCGATGGACTCCAGATGATCCACGACAGCGTGAAGAAGCTTCGGCTGCAGGACAGAACCACAGCACGAGTCACGGGAGTGAGGAAAAAACGCTTCATGCTTTAAAAGGGTTAGTTCACCCAAAAATGACATTTCTTTTATTAATGACTCACCCCAATGTCGTTCCAATCCCCGAAAGTTCATCTTCAGACACAGTTTAAGATATTTTAGATTTAGTCCGAGGCCTTTCTGTCCTTTGAATGTAAGTGTATGCACACTATACTGTCCACGTCTAGAAGGTAATAAAAACATCATCACAGTAGTCCATATGTGACATCAGTGGAATAGTTAGACTCATCTGAAGCGTCAACAATACATTTGGGTCCAAAAATAACACAAAATATGACTTTATTCAGCATTGTCTTCTCTTCCGCGTTTGTTTTCAAACCTCAAATAAAGAATCAAACGGTCGCGAATCAGCGGATTGATTCGTGATTCATATCGCCAATGTCACGTGATTTCAGCAGTTTGCCAGTTTGATACGCGACCCGAATCATGATTCACGACCGTTTTAATCTTTATTTGAGGAACACGGAAGAGAAGACAATGCTGAATAGTCGTATTTTTGGACCAAAATGTATTGTCGACGCTTCAAAAGAGTCTAATTAACCCACTGATGTCACATATGGACTACTTTGATGATGTTTTCATTACCTTCTGGACATGGACAGTATAGTGTGCATACACTTACATTCAAAGGACAGAAAGCCCTCGGACTAAATCTAAAATATCTTAAACTGTGTTCCGAGGATGAACGGAGGGCTTACGGGTGTGGAACGACATTGGGGCGAGCCATGAATGAAAGAAATTTCCTTTTTGGGTGAACTAACCCTTTAAATCTTCCAGTTTTTAAAACTGTCCATTTACCTGTTTCTCAGACTGAGAGGTGAAGTCCGGATGGGTCAGCAGTATATCAATATCACCACTCGACTCGGCTCCTGAACATGAACCAATGCAGTTATGGCACATTTAGACAATAAATGTGGCCTGTTGCACAAAGCTGGTTTCAGTTACCCAGGTAAGTTCGAGATTAGTTTGAGCAAACTCTCAAGAAGGTGGGTTGGTTTTTATCAGTGTTCATCACCATGGGCTAACCTGCTCTGGAGCCGGTTTTATTCTGGGTTAGAGATTGCAAACCCAAACTGGACCAATCAGCTGCAAGTAAAGATGCAATAAAGCCACACCCCATATCTCTCGTTCCAAATTAAAGCAGTTTATAATGAGAGAACTTTAGAAATAAAATTGTGCATCTTTTGGTGCTAATTATTTATTATATGTATATTATATGAATTATAATCACTTTTAATTCATATGTTCATGTAAATATTATATTACTAGACAAGTAGCCAAATAGTAATAGAATACATGCATTCATAATTCTTTTAAACAACATGTATTCATTTGAGCTCTTTGGGAACCTAACCTCTAATTATTATGCATATTTCTTTGATTCACATCATGCATTAATATAGTCCGATATTCTTTCAGTGCCTTCTCAAACTTTCGCTTCATAATAATTTTCAAAGCGACCTCTCAATCTTCAGAAGAGAAGTGAATCAAACGGACACTTTGATTGGCTATTTGCCGCACGCGTCACACTTTCAGGTGCATCGCTAACTCTGGATTAAACCTGAGTTGACAGAGAAAGTTCATACCGAGCTTTGAGAAACGGTTGAACTTGATCTAAACCAGGTTGGATTTATCTGGATTTGTCAACTCTGAACCTACTCTGAAACTTAGGGTTCAGCTAGCTTGATGCAACAGGCCTCAGGTGTCAGATGTGTGTATGAGAAGGATCAGTCACCTCTTCTGTAGCTGCCGCAGATGGTGCCGATGTACACGGGGTCCACCAGATCCAGCTCTTTGAGGATGAGAGTCTGCAAACGGCAGTGACAACATCAATACGGCGAGACTTAATGTGTGTATCAATGAAACACGGCAAGAAAAAAGTCCAACCTCCATTTTCTGCATTTCTGCACGAGGGATTCTCTTCTCAAATTCATCAAAGTACCTTTAAGAGAGGAAGAGAGGAACGTAAAAATACCACCAATAAAGATCACAATACATTCATGAGTCCTCTCTAGATCAGAGGTTTACAGAAAAATATATAATTAAAATAAATTGATTAAAATAAAAGGCAAGGCAAGGCAAGGCAAGTTTATTTGTATAGCACATTTCATACCCAATGGCAATTCAAAGTGCTTTACATAGAAATGAATTAAAACAGTGGTAACAAATGCATGAGAAAAAAAAAGGCTAAAATATTTTAATTCATTCATAAAAATTTATTTAAATAATGATTAAAATAATACAGTACTGTAGTAAATAGAAAAAGTAATATAGAAACAATTTTAGAAACATTTTTAGAAACTAAAAAAAATGTATTAAAAATTTTCAAATTTGAAAAATTAATTTTTCAAAGTCATAACTCTGAAATAGTTTATTTCAGAATTATACGTTAATATCATAATTATGACTGTAATAATTAGGATTTCTAATCTCATAATTTTGACTGTTTATTTCCTTATTATGACTTTTTATTTCATAATTATCACTATATAATAATATTTAATCTCATAATTTAGAATCTTTTTTTCTTTTCTTTTCTAATTATTTAATCTCTTAATTATCTTTCTTTTATTTTCTAATTATTTAATATCATATATCATAATTATGACAGTTTATTTCAGAATTATACGTTAATATCATAATTTTGACTGTCATAATTATGATATATGATATTAAATAATTAGAAAATAAAAGAAAGATAATTAAGAGATTAAATAATTAGAAAAGAAAAGAAAAAAAGATTCTAAATTATGAGATTAAATATTATTATATAGTGATAATTATGAAATAAAAAGTCATAATAAGGAAATAAACAGTCAAAATTATGAGATTAGAAATCCTAATTATTACAGTCATAATTATGATATATAAACTAATTATTATTAAATAAAAAGCCATAATTATGAAATAGCCATAATTATGATATATTAACTCAAATTATAAAATTAACAGTCAAAATGTATATATTAATTCATAATCATGAAAAAAAAAGTAAATGATGAGATTAAACATCATAATTATTACATAGTCATTAGTGAGATAGAAAGTTAAAAACACAATATAATTATGAACTCATACTAATGAATGTTATGATGGGGTTCCTGAGGATAAGGATGATCAGGACTTACTTTAATCCGATCTGCTGATGGTGGTTGAGTTTGTGTTCGATCTTCTTCAGATCTAAAACATCAGATGAGAATCAAAACACGCACACGTGACGTTAAAAGGCCACAGTTCTGCAAATGACTGACGCATACAAACCTTCCAAGTTCCTCACGCCCTCGTCATAAAACTTCCTGGCCGCGGCAGGACTAAAATACAGAGAGAAAGAGTGTGGAGTGAGTTTCACACATCACTAATGTTATTTGACTGACTTGAAATCAAGAGCGTCGTACCCGATCCCAGTCACTCTGGTTAAGAAGGTGATGGAGGAGCTTGTGTCGTCATTACGAATCTACAGGACAAACAGAACACAAGCAAGTCACAATCTATACTGACCCATATATATATATATATATATATATATATATATATATGAGTAATCGCATCTAAAATGAAACTACCTTTTCCAACTTGCGCAGTTTTCCTGTCGATAAAAACTCATCAATTTTCTCTGCTATCTTTGCACCAACTCCATCCTGAGAGGGAAAAAAAGCAATTTTTAATACAATCAAATGTCAACAAACAAGCGTTACTACCTTTTTACTAAGACACTAAGGCTTAGTATAACTATTAAATAACTATTCAATCTATTAGTATTTTACAATATTTAAATGATCTTAACCAAAGCACTTTGAGTTTTGTTCCAAATGTAAAGTGCGATACAAATGAAATGTATCATTAGTAGTAGTAAAAACACAATCTGCACCAGTTTCTTTGCTTCTGTCCCACTTTTGATCTTCTGTGGGTATTTGGCAATCACAGATGCTGCTTTTCTGAACACAAAACCAGAAAAGGGATAAATATGGGTTACAAATGTCTAAATATGATATTATATCTTAAATTATTAGACAAAAATCTTACCTGTAAGCATTGTATTTATGGATGGCTCTGTTGACATTTCTCTCATAATTGGCTAACTCTGAAACAAAAAAGATCATTAGAAGTTTGCCTCAGTGTTTTAGCTGCAAAATCTTATTCCAAAATGATATTTCCCTTTAGACATTATAACAAACAACACAATCAGATGATTGCTAGGTGTTATAAACATAATAAAATACTAACAATAATAATATTAGTATTACACATATTGTTTCATAAAAAGTAATATAAACACATTGTACTTTGTTGTGGAGCATTATTCTTACGTATTACATTGTAAAATAATGGTACTCATTGATGTTTTACCACCCATCAGGTGTACAGCCAGGTCTAATATCCCACTAAAGTGAGGTTTGTTGTTTTAAACGGACTTTATTTCAACAAAACCGATCTATTTCCATTCATACGGCGTTTAAAGGTCCAGTTACCTTAGCCACATGCTAACCTGAGCTGTCACAACAAAACTCACCTATGAGGAAATCTGTGATCCCTTCGTTCAGAGTTTCTTGTGGCGCTTTTCGTTTGCTCATAGTTGAGAGTTGTTTATAATATGTATGGATAAATGTGTTTATTTCGACTTTGTACCATCTAAGACAACAGCTGAGCCAGTGTTCAACACTACAGGACAAAGCATTAGCATTAGCGCTGGAGCCACGCAAGATGGAGGGCGGGGCTTAGAGACGCTCCTCCCATTAAGCATACGTCGCCCAATCAGAGGCCTTCATTTAATATTTATAAAACCGACACACCCACACTGGCATCAAACGCTCAAATTACAATTTATTTTTGAATGTTATATAAATAATCTGAATGCATAATTAAGAAATATAATATAAGCACACTTTTCAATTACCAAAATAAGGTTTTAAATGACTAAAAATATATGTGACTAGACTGCATACACCGACAAAAAAAATATCACTGCAACACCTGTTTAATAAATGACAGTATGCATACATTGTATTTACTTTATGGATTGTAATAATGACATTGAGAAGTTTGATGCAAACATATTTTGGGCCACTTTATGAAACAAGTGCATGATAAATCAAACACAGTGTATTTATTTATATGATGTACAAAGACAGTGGGTCTGAAATGAGTTTGGTTGGTGCAATTACTGAGCAGCATGTGTGATAATGTGATATTATTACAGTCAAAACTCTAAATAATTTCAATTACACATCAAAACTATTGAAAAGAAAGATTAGCTAATACCGTACTAAAAGACATTTGAAGGTCAGCACCTTGCCATAGTAGACATTCAACAACTGTTACTGTACATGGCAGCGGAAATACTTTAATTACAGTATAAATGTAAAATTCCCTCATTTACAAACAATTCTCAACTGTCCAACACATCCACAGAATACATACGGAAACCAATTTTCACAGCATAAGAAAAAAAAAATCAATGAATCATGCTTTGGTAAATGACAATTATGACATAAAACGTCAATTGTTACATAAAAAGGTCAGAAATTATGACATTCTAAATTGTAATTATGAGATAACCAGTAAAAATTATGAATTAAAAGTAAATATTACAATATATTACCTCATAATTATAAAAATAGTCAATATTATGAGGTAAAAATTCACAATTATGCTGTATTAACTAATAATTATGAAATAGTCAGAAATATGAGGGGGGGGAATCATAATTATGATATAATAACTCATAATTATGAAAATTCAAAATTATGAGATTAAAAATCATATTTATTATATAGCCATAATTATAAGATAAATAGTCAAACTGATAATAATTATGATGATAATTATGAAATAAACTGCCAAAATTATAAGAAGATTATGATATATTAACTGAATGGAATCAGTCAAAAAACTATATTACATGGTCATAATTGAGATAAAAAGTAAAAATGATGATATATTAACTCATAATCATGAATAATTATTTTTTAAATGAGATAATTTGTAAATAATAACTCATCATTTTGACTTTGATCTCAATTTTTTTTACTATTCTCATAATTTAATTTTTTTATGACATAATGGCAACTTTTTATCTCATAGTTGTGACTTTAATCTCATAAATATTATTTACCAGCGCACGAATACAGAATAATAATATGACAGCAAAAAAGAAATCAATGTCTTCTGCCACTAATATGTGTAATATTTTGTCTCAGATCTCTGCTTTAAGTGTCATGCGCTCAATCTCAGGAGACGGAAGAACTGCTGCATGAATATGTAAGAACCGGCTGATGCGAGCGAGTGTTGTGTCTAAGAGTCGACCTTCACATAGACTTTATCACGTGAGAAGATTTTAATGGCTTCCTCGACTTCTGAGAGCCGTCGATCGAGTCCGGCGCGCCGAGAGCGGAGGCTCAATGTGTCGGTGTTCACCGGCAGAGACAGCAGCTCACTGACCAGAGACCTGTGAGCTACACACACACACACACACATGTCAGAAATAATGACAAGCTAACGGAGGAAACGGACACTGATGATGAAGACGTACTTTCTTTGAGGGACTGCAGGGTCTCCTGCCTCTTTCTCTCTGACATCTGAGTGTGTCCGGCGGGAATGGAGGGATCAGGAATGTTTCTCCTCCTCTCCTCCTCCTCTTTTTTCCACTGCACCTTCCTCTGCTCCAGACTAACACACAAAATGAGAGAAAGTCAATGTTTAACTCAAAACTATGCATTAAGTACGATATGTACAGTGCGTAGCAAGCTGTAAAAATGGGTATAAACCGTTCTAATTCTATATTGCATTGAGAAACTGTATTTATGCTCATTTTAATAAACACAGATTCTCAATATTATATTATAGTAATAGGAGACATCACTATAAATAATGAGATTCAAGTTTGGGGTCAATAAGAAATATATTTTTGTTGATCAAGGATGCATTTAATTGATCAAAAGTAAAGTGACAGTCAAGACATTTATAATGTTACAAAAGATTATATCTTAAATAAACGCTGTTCTTTTTAACTTTATATTCATCAAAGTATCCTGAAAAAAGAATAACTGTTTTCAACATAATCATACATGTTTCTAGAGCATCAGATCCTCATTTTGTGAAGGATCGTGTGACACTGAAGACTGGAGTAATGATGATAAATTCAGCTTTGATCACAGGAATAAATCACACTTTACTATATATTCACATAGAGAACAATTATTTTGAATTGCATTAATATGTCACTGTTTTACTGTATTTATGATCAAATAAATGCAGCCATGGTGAGACAGAGACATAAAAACATAAATCAGAGACTCACTATTCTGGCACTTTGCCCTTGACGGCGCTGGGTGGGGTTTTGTCTCGGAGGTTCTGTAAGGATTGGGATCTCCTCAGGCTCGTCTTACTCGCCGCTCGAGCGTTATGACTTACAAAGTCCACCATGTGTCCTCTCACGTGCATCTACACACACACACACACAGAGAAGTGAAGTGATGTGAAGCCAAGACAACCCATGCTCGGGATTTGTCCTCTGCATTTCGCCCAACCAAGTCAGTGCACACACATTAGGAGCAGTGAGTAGTGAACACACAGACACACACACTTCTGTTTTTGTGAAATGTGGGTAATGGTTTTTATACTGTACAAACCGTATTTTCTATCCCCCTACATTGCCCCTACCCCGAAACCTATATATACACACACACACACACACACACACACACACACACACACACACACACACACACACACACACACACACACACACACAGCCCCTAAGCCTACCCATCACAGGAAACATTCTGCATTTTTACTTTCTAAAAAAACTCCTCCTGTATGATTTATAAGCCTTTTGAAAAGTGGGGACATGGGTAATGTCCTCATATTTCACCCTCTCCTGTAATACCTGTGTCATACCCATGGCATTATACACATCTGTGTCCTGATATTTCACAAAAACAAGCACACACTCACAGACACACACACACACACACCATCAAAACACACAGCATTGAGACTTGAATCCATGACCTTAATACATCTAGCTGGTTCAGGTGTGTTTGATTAGGGTTGGAGCTGAACTCTGGAATTGCCCACCGCTGCTCTAGGGTGAGTAAATCAAGGGCTAATTTTCCTTTTTGGGTGAACTATCTCTTTATAAGGTCCTACTCTCTAATCATTAGGCCACAACTGCCCCAAACAAACTCTACAATGCAATTTTTTGTTGTTGGTTTAACTTTAAAAAGTAAGTAACCTGGTTGCCTTTAAATTTGGAGTTTATTCAAGTTAAAAATTTGAGTTGATACAATAAAGGAAATTGATTAAATAAATAGAAACTCAAAATATTATTGTATCTGAACCACATAAAAAAAGTGATAAATTATGAAAATAGCACAATTTGGCATGTTTCACTGCTTCATCACAAATAAAATTACCCAACATTCTTGCATATTTTAATACAATTTTAATTAAGGTTGTTGATTCTCAATAATGTTCATTGTATTAACTCAAATTTTTAATTTCAATGAACTCAAAATTTTAAGGCAAACAGGTAACTTATTTTTTAAATATTTTTTTACAGTGTAGATATTACAATCTCTCACGCCACACAGTTGAGGACTAATACAGTGCTTTATGTTTGAGGTGAATGTGATCTGAGTGTGTACTTCAGAGTCTCCGTCTCCTGCATCAGTGGCTGATGGTGTCGGTCCACTCTCGGAGCGGCGGAGCGGCGGTCGACCTCCAGATCCACATTGCGAATGAGCCTTCAGGAACTTCTGACACTCGGCTTTCTTTGAGGGACTCGTCTCCTACAGACACAGAGACACAGCTTTACTGACACTGCGGCCCTTCACTCTTATCCAGGACACATCAGGACGGGTTAGTGTTGATATTACTGACACAATGTGCTCAAAAATAGTTTTGACCACTTCCAAATGTGTTTTAGAACCGGATTTGGTGTGTATTTTGTATCGTTACATCAAACAGATCAGACAAAATAGATGTTAACAGCCAAATGTGAACAGGACCAGGAACACTTAACCCTTTATGGTGCAGAGTTACCATATGGCAAGAATTAATTTCTACCCATTTCCTTGTTAATCAGAAAAAATGCAATATATTGCACTATGGGGATTAAAAGGGAAGGCCTTAAGGTTGCCAATGATTGCTCTATTAACCTGATTTATAAATATCTCTTAAAGGAGATTTTTTTTTCTCTTTTAAATTAGACATTTTATTCACAGATCTTACATAGTTTAACTGTAAATTGAGAAAATATAAATGTTTCCATAAGGCAACGCTGTACCACAGTGGAATTGTTATATGTATTTCCCCCACTGGGATAGTTTATAGATGGTAGCATCAATAATATGATTGCAGTTATTTATTTATGTGACGTGTTTTTTGTAGTATAGTTTATGTATAAATAACAAAATAATTTCTTCTTTTCAGAAAATGAGCAATATTTAAGGAAAGGGCAGAATTCGCTCTTCCATGTGATGAGTGTGAGGATGAGTTTGGCCATTTTGAAGGTTAAATGTTAGGGCACTACTTAATAATTATTATTTATGTTTTTAATATATTTTTAATATATTGTTCAAAGTATATACATCTTTCAATTTCTAAAAGAAATGACACAGAAAAGAAAATCATACTTTTATAGAAAAACTACTTTTTTGGCCATTTTCCATTGTGATACGGCTTTGCCATTCAGCAACGTTTCCCTAATTACTCCCCGCAGTTTTGATTTGTATGATTGAATACATTTAATGTAATAACTTATTTGAAAAAATATTTCATGGTTAGAACATAATGCATACCAGAGGATGAAATATGGCACAATTGTCACAAATACAGTCGGTTTATTGACAGTTTTAGCAATGGAGTACTAAATGTGTTTCTTTTATGATATTATAGTGAAGACATTTAATACAAATATACAGTAGCAGAGTTTTTAATATTATTTATATACTATTATACTATCTTATTAATATTCTGAATTAGCTTTTTATTATTATGTATTCATTTTAGTGTAAGTAATTTCATGTAAGTAGTTTTGTTATGGGGTTGTCATTTTTATTAGTTTTAAATACATTTTTATTTCAGTTTTTTTGTTTTAGTCATTTCAGTACTTCAGCTTAAACTTATTTTATTTCAGTTAGTTGTCAAGGAAAGTTTTTAAGCACAATTTTTGCTTAATTTCAATTCGGAAAATAATTTGAACCAGTTTTAGTAAACTAACAATACTGTACAGTAGATATCTATACATATATGACTGGAAATTGCTCAAAAAAAAGTTATTGCATGTTTAGAAGCAACTCTGCGGCTGTTTCGTTTCAGTGCATGAACTGTCTAATATCAAACTAATGAAGCTCAATAGAGAGTAAATCACTGCTATTGCACTGAGATTTTCAGGGGAAGAAAGTGATATCACCTGTAACTGGGCCATTACTCTGGACGGGACGTCCTGGTATTTTGGAGAGATCCAGAGCGCTTTAACCGGCACAGGTTTGGCATGTTCCCTCTGCGCCTCCAGCTCTCGAAACCGCTTTTGGACTTCACGCAGCTTGCGCACATTTTCTTTACCGAAGTCTCGTATGACAGGCTCTGTCAAAGAAGAACATGGAGCAGATGGAAATAATCAAGAATAATAAATACATTTTTATTATAATAAATAAATAATTGTATTCATCAACGACACATTAAATTGATCAAAAGTCACAGTGAAGACATTTATAATGTTACAAAAGATTCTATTTCAAATAAACTCTGTCCTTCTGAACTGAATTCATCAAAGAATCCAGGGAAATAAAATGTATCAAAGTCTTCAACATTGATAATAATCATAAATGTCTCTTGAGTAGCAAATTCTGATATTAGAATGATTTCTGAAGGATCATGTGACACTGAAGACTGGAGGAATGTAATGAAAAAGCACAGGAATAAATTACACTTTACTATATATTAACACAGAAAACATCTGTTTTAAAGTGTAAAATTTTTCACAGTTTTACTGTATTTTTGATCCAATAAATGCAGCCTTGGTGAGCAGAAGAGACTCTTGCTGATGCCAAATGTTCGAATTTCAGTGTATAATAAATCATTAGCCCTCTAAAAACTCAACTTTCAAACATTAAAGGAACTGTATGTAAGAAATGTATTTCAATTAATCATAAAATGGGCCTGATATGTCACTAGGGATAAAGAAATCATGTTAATTTTAAATACTTATATCACTGACAACAGTAGTCCGACCAGGATATTGTGATTATAAAGTTGTTGTTGCAGCCCTCAACTGATGTTGATGATGTCATGTTGTGTTTTGGCCTGAAGCTCCGCCCTCCACCTATCGACCAATCACAAAGTCAGTAGTGTTTTGGCATTTGGGTTGCCAGATCTGCTCTAGTTACCAAAGCTGCAGATACAAACGTTCCTCCTGATCGTCCAATCTGGCAACCTCGAGTCAAGGTGAGGGGGAGGGGGATACACCGCTCTACAGGCATTTGAAAGTGATTGCAGTACCAGTTTTGGCCACAATCTTACATACACTTCCTTTAACTCATTTTAGTCATGAACATGTATTATGATCTCACTAGATTTGGCAGGACTGGGGTTCAGCGCCACTCCCTCCAGTCTCAGCAGGTTTCCCACAACCCCCCTCTGCCCTCTCTCCAGGATATGAACCGCGTTGGCACCGATGCGGGGTCGAGGGGAGGAGCGGGCGCTGTAGGACCCGGGATAAAGCACAGGGTCCGGTGCCAACGGGCCCTTCAGAAGAGGAGACGAGCCGCTCTGATCATTGCCCTCCAGCCGACCACGAGCTTCAAGACAACAGAGAGATCAGATGAACCATCACACACACACACACATAGAACAGAGTGAACGTCACAGATTCAGGCTTACCCGTGGATGGGCGTTTGTAATATTCAGGGAACAGCGTGGGGTCTGGAGGAATGGGACCAGAGATCGCCGAGGGCCCTTCACACATTCTGCTGCTACTGGGGATTATGACAAGGCTTTCATATAGTATATGCCAGCACATAAAACTTGACAACAAACTTGTTTCCCGAAGGTGTTTACTCTGTAACACTTTACACGAGAAGAATCATGTTACAATCATACACACAAATCCATAATATACAATAGACCAACAGCACACTTAAAAACTACGCAGGAATGCACTTAAAGAACACTTACAAGAGTATACTTCAGTAAAAAAAAGTGCTACAAGTAAAACAGTTGTAGCTGTGTAGTCAATGTTTACTACTGTCTGTTTCAGTATACTTAAAAGAACACTTTTATACACTAAAAAGTGGACCAGTTTAGTCCCAAGTAGTATTGAAATAGTATACTTACAAGTAGCACATTGATATAAGTATACTACATAAAGTATACTTACAAATATGCTTAAGTATACTTAATAAATAAAAACGTTAAAGTTTTTTGAAAAGGTCATAAGGCAGTTTGTATAAAGAGTTAATAATTATTATTGTTTATTTAAATGAATTCTATTTATTTCTAACTTATTCTTTAGGTTATATTTATGATATATTTCTATATTATTTTATAATCATACCTTAATGCTCTTATCGAATGATTAGCAGGGCAACGGGTAACTAGCTCAAAATAAACATGTATTCAGTAATAACAGCTTTTGGTAAGCAGGATTTATTTATTATTGTGCATACTGCATTTGCAGTTATTTGACCACTCTTACCGTTAGTAAACACTAACGTTACAGTCTAAACACCTGCTGATTCACATAATAATGGATTCAGAACGATCAAGCGCCATATTAATCTGTGAGTGAACATAAACAGTGATAAATCATGAAAACGAGTTCCTGAAGAAACTTACCTTTAATGAAACCCTCAGTTATTTAATAATGTTGCAGTTAAAGCGCGATATTAGCTCCGTTTTTCGGTTACACGCAGACTGATGACGCATTAACAACAAGCGCAAAGCTTCACCATGGCAACGTCTTAAAGAGGCAGCAGCTGGTTTCTAGCGCAAGAAGATATTGTGGATATTATAAATAAATACGCAAACAATATTATAAGATTTACGCGTATGGTCCTATATTTATATTCTAGGATCCGAAAAAATGAATGTAATGTGGGTCTGTCTGTCTATCGTGCATTTAGAAAGAAAGGTCAGTGTGCAAAAACCTGGGGAAACAATATGTTTTTAAAAGAGAAACAAGAGTTGCTAAATGAAGCTAAATATCATACATTTTTTACGTAATCTAGGAGAAAGATGAAAACGTTGCGGACTGCGCATGCGCGGTTCACGCGCCGTTCTCCTTCAGTGTGCCCTCAGTCTCGCGCTGTGCAGTGCAAAAACACCGTCAGGCACATCGACACGGCAAAAACACGGTAGGGTTGAATGATTTACTCGGAAACCTTGCTCGATACACCAGACAAACACGTACTCTTTTATATTCTGATGTGAGATAATGAGCGCTGTTGCTATTTCTGTGCACACTGGAGCTGTAGTTTGTCCGTCAGTTCTGGTTCAGGGCCGCAGAGACGTCATGCCGCTATAATACTGATGATAATAAAATCTCTGCTACGGTTTATTCTTAAAACATGATTTTAATTCGCATGCTGGAGTGTTACGCGTCTAATCTCAGTGGTTTGATATAAAACATGTCAGTGTTTCATCAAGGACACTGCTCGTGTGACTTTTTGATTTTAACGGGTGGCTAACTTAACGTTAAAATAACGGACTGTGTTCCGCGCGTCTCAGACATAACGGTCAGATATAAAGCAATAAACTTATGCGCTAAAGCTCCATACGCTCTTATTAATACTACTAATAATTGATCTTTAAGGTATCAAACCGCTCCCGTTATTCGTTATCTGGGCGTTGTGCGTGCGTGCGTCGCGTCACTCGCGCGATGGTTATGCAGCCTTGAGCGACTTTCTTTCTTTCTCTTTCTTTCTTTGTGTGTTGGGACAATGCTTGAAGTCCTCAATGATTCAAAAACATGCACAAATCCACTAAAACAGCCTCAGAACGACCATGTGTGTAAATGTGTGTATCATGTCTTGCACTCATTGATCTCATTGTGGCGTCTGCTATTGTCATTGTTTTCCTCTAACTGTTACTTGATAAACACGATATTTTGTTACTTAGTAGTTGTTACCGTCTGAACGACTATAATGTAATGGTATTAAAATGTAAACCATGTCTAAGTCATTGTGACTTATTCTCACTGTAAAAATTACAGTAGCCTCACTAAAGCATTAGTTTCTTTGGTGTGAGTAAAAAAAACCAAAACTGATTGTCAAGCAGAACTAAAAATGTAAGCAATATCGAAAATGGGACCTTAGCAGCTTTATGATCATGCATAGCTTTCATAAAGAGTCGTACATGTATATAATATTATAGTATGTGTATGGATGTTCGTTTGAGTGGTTTGCTACAGAATTATAGGGAAGCTGTCTGGTGTAAAGATTATATATATATATATATATATATATATATATATATATATATATATATATATATATATATATATATATATATATATATATATATATTTGCACTTTTCTGCTTCATCAATATAATTAAATCTGCTTATAAATGGCACCTGGTCTCTAAAACACAGCACACTCTGTTACATGCATTTAAAAAGTAACACTAATGTTCACAGATAAAGTTACTTATTTAATCTATTGCTGGCATAATTATTTAGTTTTACAGCTAAATATTCTCAGTTGAGCAGTGCACAGAACTTTATAATTATTTGTATTAAACTATTAATTGTAAGTATATACACTGTTTAGGCATGCCATTATGACCACCTTACTAATATTGTGTTGGTCACGTGCCACTGTCGGTGCTTTCGGCGGGGTCAGCGGTCAGCATGGGCACCCTGACTGGTCAGCGGCTATTCCGCCCCATACACAACAAACTGAGATGCTCTGTGTATTCTGACAGCTTTCTATCAGAACCAGCATTATCTTCATGAGCAGTTTGAGCTCCAGTAGCTCGTCTGTTTGATCGGACCACACGGGCCAGCCTTCGCTCCCCACGTGCATCAATGAGCCTTGGCCGCCCATGACCCTGTGGCCGGTTCTCCACTGTTCCTTCCTTGGAGCACTTTTGATAGATACTGACCACTGCAGACCGGGAACAGCCCACAAGAGCTGCAGTTTTGGAGATGCTCTGACCCAGTCTAGCCGTCACAATCTGGCCAAACTCGCTCAAATCCTTACGCTTGCCCATTTTTTATGTTTCCAACATATCAAATTTGAGGACAAAATGTTCACTTGCTGCCTAATATATTTTTATAAAGCCTATATGACAGACTTGCGTGGCAAATATTGAATTTAACTGTTTTCTTTTTTTGAAGTGATTTTAATTAAAAAAACAAAAACAAATTAACCATAATGGTGAACAATGTGCATCTGAAGTATCTTAGTTGAAGGGCCAAATTCTCTTATCGGTCTGATAATGCTCAAACATCAGTATCAGTCATGACACTCACACTCACCATATGTTTGTGCACAACAAACCAGTATTACCTTAAACCAACTTTTAGTAATGCATTATAAAGACAGTTAGCTCTTAACACAGATGTTTTGCATGATTGATCATCTGTACGTCAATACTTACTCCCTCTCGCCCTTGTGCTCTGGATTGTCATTGTGATTGTGTGTTTTTCCCATGAGCTGCACTCGCTCTAAAGGCCTTTGGCTGAGGATGTTAAGTGGATTTGTTCTTGATTGATGACTGTTTGGCACCAGACCAAGAGTGTGTGAGATGCTTCAGTAAATGATGAATAGAGCAGGTACAGCAGGTGGATTTTAAATGGCTTTTAAAGCTGCTCTAATTTCTGGTTTATTGTTCACTGACCGGTACAGCAGTGATCCAATCAGCATTGATGCAACAACATGCAACAGATACTGAGATTAAATGATCATGTGATCTCAACATGGCGACCACCATGAGATCACTGATGTGAGACTCATCTCATGCATGCATTATTTTAAACAGATCTGATAAAAGTGCAATTTGTTGCTTCTTAACATTTACATTTATGCATTTGGCAGACGCTTTTATCCAAAGCAACTTACGTTGTATTCAAGGTACAATTTTTTTTAACATTATTGTCAGTTCTTAAGAAAGAACTGATGCATCCTGGTGTCAAAGTTTTTGGTGTTGAGGAAAGTATTTTCCTCACGTCACATGGAGAACCAGCGGTGTCAGTTGAGCCTATTTTTAGGGCGTGTGTCTAAGGATCTGGGGGAGGGGGACATGCTCTGTAAAGATGGCACCTCAGCATCCCGTCACCTGGGATACGCCCCTTTCCCAAGGGCAGGGGTTGCCATGGCCACCCCCTCTGTGTGACCCTCGTTCTGTGGTGTAGGGAGTCGGTGTGCTGTGGTTTATGGTGTGTGCCTGATTGTGATCTCTGACCCCAGATCATGTCTGAGAAAGGACAGAAGCAGAAAGAGACACAAGTGAAAGGAAGCAGTGAGACCTGCCATCACTGCAAGCCAAAGACATGCGGTGAGTGATGGATAGAGAGGATGGGAGATGGATGGATGGACAAATATAGATAGATAGATAGATAGATAGATAGATAGATAGATAGATAGATAGATAGATAGATAGATAGATAGATAGATAGATAGATAGATAGATAGATAGATAGATAGATAGATAGATAGATAGATAGACAGATAGATAGAAAGATGACTCATCAATCATGATGTAAATAAAAATCATGTTTACAGTCGTGCACTTCTGCAACAGTCATGTGTTGTTATTTGACAAACATTTGTGTCTTGTACATGTAAACATAATAATAAAAATGAATAAACTGTGGCAATATCTGAAGGGGGAGGAGAATTAATGCTTGTCACGTTTATTCGATAAAACACTTCCGCAAAGGATACACCTCTGTATCCTCGCTCACGACTCCTCAGGAAGCTCCTTACAATTAGAGAATTGAAATGTTCTACAAGATGGCTGAGCTCCATCGACTTCCGGGTCACAGGATAGAAGCACCCTATGTCCGATATTTCTTTCCAACTCCTCTCATGACCTTGAAAAGCTGGTAAACTGGTAATTTTGCACGCTAGACAAGGACACCAGAGCTGCACGATCACAGGAATTAAACCTGTATGCTACTTTAATTTCACCTGTTCTGCTTCGAGTTTGACTCACACACTTTACAGCTCCACATTTTTGTGCTTTTTTAAAAATATAACCTGTGCATTTTGCTCTAAACCCTCTGGTACACACGCACCACACACTTCAGTTGTATGTGCATCACTGTAAACGTGTTTTTAAACAATTTTCTGTGGTAGTAGACAATACACTGTGAACTTGTAGTAAACCCAGAGCTTTCGTTGTGTGTGTGAACATAGAAACACACTGTGCTGTAGTTGATATAGTCTCATGCATCCTTCAGTGTGAGTGTGTGTAATGATAACCTGTGACATCAGCAGCGCTGTAAATGGTAAGCGCAAACGTTGCACAACACCTGCATCAGCTAGCATGCCGCTTCTAGCGCTGTGTGTGTAGGAGACTGAACCGTTCGGAGGTGTGTGCTGCTGGTATTTGTAGACCGTTGTAAACATGTTGCACAACTTGCATTGCATGCACAATGTCACACGGCTGATCACGTCTTGTCTCTTTCTGTCCAGGAAACATGGCCGTCCCTCCTGCATACGCTGACCTCGGCAAATCTGCCAAAGATATCTTCAGCAAAGGATATGGTGAGTGACAACCACACTATTCAGTACTAATGCAGTCAGAGTTCTGTATGGAAATGTTTGCAGCTGCTCATTGTAATGTGATAGTAACTGAATCAATGCTGACCTTTTGACAGACAGATGGTGGGTTCATGTCAGAGGTTAAACGACAGGAAATAGTTCTAGAAGGAGTAGACCATCTCGCTTTCTTTTCTCTGAGGCTCATGGGAATCGTGACATTCACATACATTGAGATGATCTTTATCCTGTAGAATTAGATCAAATTCTGATGTTTATATATTTGAGCATATAGATTAGACTGTGCTGATTATCAGCATCATCACTTAGTTGACTTACAGTGGGGCAAAAAAGTATTTAGTCAGCCACCAATTGTGCAAGTTCTCACACTTAAAAAGATGAGAGGCCTTTAATATTCATCATAGGTGAGAGACAGAATGAGAAAAAAATCACATTGTCTGATTTTTAAACAATTTATTAGCAAATTATGGTGGAAATGAAGTATCCTTTTTTAAGTATCTTAAGTATCCTATTTAAGAAATGAAGTATCCTATTGGCCACCTAAAAAAAAAGCAAGATTTCTGGCTCTCACATACCTGTAACTTCTTCTTTAAGAGGCTCCTCTGTCTTCCACTCGTTACCTGTATTAATTGCAACTCGTTTGAACTCATTATCAGTATAAAAGACACCTGTCCACAACCTCAAACAGTCAGACTCCAAACTCCACTATGGCCCAGACCAAAGAGCTGTCAAAGGACACCAGAAACACTATTGTAGACCTGCACCAGGCTGGGAAGACTGAATCTGCAATAGGCAAGCAGCTTGGTGTGAAGAAATCAACTGTGGGAGCAATTATTAGAAAATTAAAGACATACAATACCACTGATAATCTCCCTTGATCTGGGGCTCCACGCAAGATCTCATCCCGTGGGGTCAAAATGATCACAAGAACGGTGAGCGAAAATCCCAGAACCACATGGTCGGACTAGGGATGTTAACCGATGACCGTTTGACCGATGGTTGATCGTATCAACGTAAACTGATCAAAGTTGTGTCGGTTGTCGGTAAAAAAAAAAAAAGTGATCTCTAAATTAAATTAGGCTATTATAGACAGTGGACTAAACGCTTCTACGGTTAGCATCAATTTTACATAACTTGCCTGTTTGTACTTCATAAACCAATAAAAACTTTTGCCGGGATGTCACAGCGTTTGGGTTTGGGTTTGCAAATTTTAAACTAATTGGTTAACTGGTTTCAACCTGCTAATGATGCTCGGTGATCGGTCAAGAAAATGTTTAGTTTTCGCCATCCCTAGGGGGGACCTAGTGAAAGACCTGCTGAGAGCTGGGACCAAAGTAACAAAGGCTACCATCAGTAACACACTACGCCACCAGGGACTCCAACTCTGCAGTGCCAGATGCGTCCCCCTGCTTAAGCCAGTACATGTCCAGGCCCATCTGAAGTTTGCTAGAGAGTATTTGGATGATCCAGAAGAGGATTGGGAGAATGTTATATGGTCAACTGAAACCCAAAAGTTTTTGGTAAAAACTCAACTTGTCATGTTTGAAGGAGAAAGAATGCTGAGTTGCACCATACCTACTGTGAAGCCTGGGGTATAAACATCATGATTTGGGGCTGTTTTTCTGCAACGGGACCAGGACGACTGATCCGTGTAAAGATAAGAATAAATAGGGCCATGTTTCGTGAGATTTTAAGTAACAACCTCCTTCCATCAGCAAGGGCATTGAAGATGAAATGTGGCTGGGTCTTTCAGCATGACAAACATTCAGCATGTTTTGGATCCCAAACACACTGCCCGAACAACGAAGGAGTGGCTTCGTCAGAAGCATTTCAAGGTCCTGGAGTGGCCTAACCAGTCTCGGATCTCAACCCCATAGAAAATCTTTGGAGGGAGTTGAAAATCAGTGTTGCCCAGCGACAGCCCCAAATCATCCCTGCTCTAGTGGAGATCTGCATGGAGGAATCGACCAAACTACCAGCAACAGTGTGTAAAAACCTTGTGGCGATTTACAGAAAATGTTTGACCAACAAAGGGTAACAAAGTATTGAGATGAACTTTTGTTATTGACCAAATACTTATTTTCCACCATCATTTGCAATGCAGACAATGTGATTTTTCTTAATTTTTCTTCTCATTCTGTCTCTCATAGCTGAAGTGTACCTATAATGAAGATGTCAGGCCTCTCTCATCTTTTTAAGTGGGAGAACTTGCACAATTGAGGGCTGACTAAATACTTTTTTGCCCCACTTTAGATGTTTTTTTTTTAAGATCAAGAGTTATTGTACGTAGTCACATCTCTCTCTCGCTGTCTCTCGCTCAGGCTTTGGAGCTGTTAAGCTTGACCTGAAGACCAAGTCTCAGAGTGGAGTTGTGAGTTGCTCTTTTTCTCTGTCTCTTCACTAACAAATTAAATGCACACAAGCACCAGGTGCATGAATGATGATCGGTCAGTTTCGTGGTGTATGTCAAAGTGTCATAGCTCTGCCATCTGATATCTTCACTGTGTGCTTTTATGTAAGAGTTATTTTCCTCGTCACTCTTGCTCTTCTCTTAAAATTAGTTCATGTTTACTTGTGAACATCCTCTTCCTGTAAAGAAAACATCTTCCTGTGTGTGAGAGTGTATGTGTGTTTGTTTCTCTGAGTGTGTTTGTTTTTGTGAGTGTGTGTGAGAGCGTGTGTGCTTGTGTATTTGTGTGTGTGAGTGAGAGTGTAAGTGTGTGAGGGTGTGTTTGTGTGTATGTCTGCAAGATTGTGTGTGTGTGTGTGTGTGTGCTTGTGTATTTGTGTGAGTTTGTTTGTGTGTGTGTGAGCATGTGTGCTTGTGTGTAAGCTTGTGTGAGTGTGTGTGACTCCTGTATTACTTTAATTCCACATGAATCTGAGTGATTGCATCTGTATCTCTTTCCTAACCTGCTTCTTTGTCTTTCCTGCTTTCTTTATTGGACGCCGGTGTCAGATGGTAAGACTGAGATGTTTTATAAGAGGATGTGAATTTGTATATAGTCTCTATTGGCGATTAATTCTGTCCTTCACTAATGTGGAGAAGGTTTCATGTCTTGACAGTGCTGTGTGAGAACAATGCTATAAGCACTTAATGAGCAGGAAATTCCCATAATTTAGTTTAAACCCAAGTTAACTGTAAAAAGTTTGACTTTTTAACACTATTTCCTGTTTACAAATGTGCATCAATAAAGATAGACGTCACATTAAGCTTTAGTCTTGGAGAGCTTGTGTCCTACTACCAAAGTCTTGCATTACAAAATGAAGTACTGAACTAATTAAATATGGTTTTGGAGCTAATTAGTGATACGTTACGAGTAGCTGGTGCAGCACAACCCTCCTCTCCAAGTCCTTCCTTATTTCCTGTTTATCCATCCTCTTCCTCTCTCCCACAGTTCAGCATCTCTCTCTCTCTATTGTTCTTTCCCTGCATCCTTTCACTTCCTGTGTTTTTCCCTCGTTTCTCAGGAGTTTTCCACCGGTGGCTCCAGTAACACAGACACCGGAAAGGCGGCTGGAAATCTGGAGACCAAGTACAAAGTGAAGGAGCTGGGCTTGAGTTTGAACCAGAAGTGGAACACAGATAATGTTCTGACAACCGAAGTAACTCTGGAAGATCAGGTGAGTCCAGGGCGCCATTTCTATCATATGCATAAACATTTTAAATGGGTGTGTAATGCATTGTGTTGTTTGTGTGTGTGTGTGTGTGTGTGCAGCTGGCCAAAGGTCTGAAGCTGGGATTGGACACTTCATTTGTGCCCAACACTGGGTATGTGAACTCTTGTGAACACACTTTGCTTATAATCCCTGGTCTAGTCTGTTAAACTTGTCAGAAGTTCTCGTTTCTAATCTGCCCTCGTAGCCTATTTTTTCTCTCATCAAAACCGAATACCATCAGTGGTTGTACATCAAGAGCAGGGACAGTTTTTGTGCATTTTGTTTCGTGATCTGACCGGAACAAATAGAAAGTCTCTGCAACGGCGTTAAGCGTTAGATTAAAGATCGCCTCTTATTTAACAAACGAATGAAATTATATTCTTCTAGTTAACCAGAGATGTTTTGTTTGTATTAGTTAGGTTCATCCGTGAAGTAAGATGTTTTAAAAAAGTGGTGGGGACATGTCCCATCCACAAATTACGCCTATATATATATATATATAAAATTGTATTACTTTTTTACATTTTTTTTAATTCAACACTGTCTGTGCTAAAAATGTATTTATTTCAATCCAGTAAAAAAAAATTTTTTGTCAGAAAATGTATCTCAGTAAGTGTTCAACACTGTCATCTTCTCTGATATCTTCAGGAAGAAGAGCGCTAAGCTGAAGACGGGATATAAGCGTGATTTCCTGAACGTTGGCTGTGATCTAGATTTCGACCTGGCCGGACCCACGGTTCACGCCGCAGCGGTTCTGGGCTATGAAGGCTGGCTGGCCGGGTATCAGATGGCCTTTGACACGGCCAAGTCCAAACTCGCCCAGAACAACTTCGCTTTGGGCTACAAGGCGGGAGACTTCCAGCTACACACCAATGTGTGAGGAAACACTAGACCAGCACTTCACATCCAAAACACCACTAATATAACATTATTTATGTGCCTTCATATCCTTCCAAAACCAAATGACACAAAAAAGAGAAGTCTGGCTGAACATCCAGACAGTGATCAAGCACCATACAAAAAACAGTCTCATGCTAATAGTGATTGGCTACATGCTTAAACATGTTTAAATCCTTAACAACTGAATCATGTCAAATACTGAATCATGTTAGCAATGTTCTAGCTATCTAGTGAAGCATTAAATCATGCTAGCATCATGCTTAAATGTTAATTTTAGTTTTATTTACTGTAGTAACCCTGGCTCATAGTGCCAATGAGACGTGATTAACAAACAGTATTTATTCTCCTGAAAGTAATCGTGTTGTGTGTGTGTGTGTGTGTGTTGCAGTAATGATGGTACAGAGTTCGGCGGCTCCATCTATCAGAAGGTGAATGGTCAGCTGGAGACGGCGGTGAATCTGGCCTGGACCGCAGGCAGTAATAACACACGCTTTGGCATCGCTGCTAAATACCAGCTAGACAAAGACTCCTCTATCGCTGTGAGTCTACAGAACGCCGTCCTGTTCTTGTCCTTCTAACACTGACAAATATCACTGACGCTTGATGCCAATGTTTGTCTCTCTTCAGGCCAAAGTGAATAACGCTAGTCTGGTTGGAGTAGGATACACACAGAGCCTCCGGCCAGGTAAACAAACACCTTCATGTGATTAAACATCTGGCATTAAAGGGATGGTTCTGTGATCATTTGCTCACACTCAAGTTGTTCCAATCCTGTATGAAGATTATTTTTTGAAGAATATGGGTAGCCAAACAGTTGATGGACCCCATTGACTTTTTTCCCTTTTTTTTAGTAAATGAACAGAATAAACACTTTTGGGTGAACTATCCCTTTAAATGGGCCGTATTATGCCCTTTTCATGCTTGAATGACTTAGTGAGGGAAATAACTACAATCCCATGAATCGTTTGCGAATAGCATGATCGAATTGAAAACGATGGAGAAATGCTAATTTACAAATGTTGATTATATTTATAAAAATGATACATTTTTAGTTTATTGCAAAATATGCAAATAATAATCAGTGTAGCTCGTTGTGCACCACCTATAGGCACATATTACTAACACTCCCTTTAAATAACACAACAAATACTGCGTTATTGACTTTAGAGCAGGTTTGTATTGGTCAATGGCGTAGTTGTTTTCAGTAATTTTCCCTCCACGCGCTAAGAATTCAATAATCACTCCATTCCGGGTTCACCATTTCCCACTCCTCCCTCACTGATATCAGAAACACCGCTCCGCCTTTGCTCCGGAGAAATTTGCGGCTAAAGTATTTAAATAAGCTCTGCAATATAACAAAATGTCAGTTTATAACATAAATTAAATGAAAAAAATAAACAATAGGAGATTCATACCTGTCCAGTATCCCGTTTTGGCCGGGAAAGTCCCGTATTTTACCATACTTTCCCGCCATCCTCCCGTATTAGTATTTTCCTGTAAATATCCCATATTTTAACCTGCATTATTAAAAAATAATAATACCGGAGGAAAAAAACAAAACATTTCCAATCTGAGCTCTAACTAGCCTCGCGATAACTGCCATCTGCAGTGGCCTACAGTATTGTAGTGGCCGTTGTCGCGAGGTTAGTGTGTGAGGTCAGATGACAAATGACAACGCGGGATAAAAAACAAAACAGACGGATGATGGATGTCACGATAGAGACAGAAGGCACTCCTGCCAAAAAACCATAACCCTCGTGTAAATACCTTGAATGGGACAGCGAATTTATTTTCTGAAGAGGAGCAGATGGGGAACAGTCACGCTTTTTGTAAGTTTTGTAATTGCGACTTCAGCCTTTCACATCCGCATCATGCGCGACAGCGGAAGATCTTTTAAAGTGACAGTAACCACTTATAATGACAATGTAAAGAACAAAAGTAATTGCTCACTAAATATGCTCTGCTCTTGACTAAATAACTTTAGTATCTTTAAAAAGGATTAATCTATATAATTCATAACTTATGCAGTGCAAACTGATAACAATTTATGTATATTTCCTACTTGTTAAAGGTGCACTATGCAACTTACCGTCTACTGGAGGGCGCCTATTCAAAACAAAGGCGTAGTTCGATGACGCCAAGTGTGAGCGCAGCATCTTGGGACTTTTGGTCTTCACCGCACAGCCGGTGGGAAATAGGACTCGGGCAGAAATCATGTTCATGGATGCGGTTATTAACGTTACTGTAGTGAAGCAGAGCAGGAGCGAGTGTTGTGGAGCTGAGCACGGACGCTAGAGCGATTGGTTATTAACGTTACTGTAGTGTAAAGCAGAGCAGGACCGAGTGTTGAGGAGCTGAACACGGCCGCTGGAGCGATTGGTTATTAACGTTACTGTAGTGTAAAGCAGAGCAGGACCGAGTGTTGTGGAGCTGAGCACGGCCGCTGGAGCGATTGGTTATTAACGTTACTGTAGTGTAAAGCAGAGCAGGAGCGAGTGTTGCGGAGCTGAGTACGGCCGCTGGAGCGATTGGTTATTAACGTTACTGTAGTGTAAAGCAGAGCAGGAGCGAGTGTTGAGGAGCTGAGCACGGCCACTGGAGCGATTGGTTATTAACGTTACTGTAGTGTAAAGCAGAGCAGGACCGAGTGTTGTGGAGCTGAGCACGGCCGCTGGAGCGATTGGTTATTAACGTTACTGTAGTGTAAAGCAGAGCAGGAGCGAGTGTTGCGGAGCTGAGTACGGCCGCTGGAGCGATTGGTTATTAACGTTACTGTAGTGTAAAGCAGAGCAGGAGCGAGTGTTGAGGAGCTGAGCACGGCCACTGGAGCGATTGGTTATTAACGTTACTGTAGAGAAGCAGAGCAGGACCGAGTGTTGAGGAGCTGAGCACGGCTGCTGGAGCGATTGGTTTTTAACGTTACTGTAGTGAAGCAGAGCAGGACTGAGTGTTGTGGAGCTGAGCACGGCTGCTGGAGCGATTGGTTTTTAACGTTACTGTAGTGAAGCAGAGCAGGACCGAGTGTTGTGGAGCTGAGCACGGCTGCTGGAGCGATTGGTTTTTAACGTTACTGTAGTGAAGCAGAGCAGGACCGAGTGTTGAGGAGCTGAGCACGGCCGCTGGAGCGATTGGTTATTAACGTTACTGTAGTGTAAAGCAGAGCAGGACCGAGTGTTGAGGAGCTGAGTACGGCCGCTGGAGCGATTGGTTATTAACGTTCCTGTAGTGAAGCAGAGCAGGACTGAGTGTTGTGGAGCTGAGCACGGCCGCTGGAGCGATTGGTTATTAACGTTCCTGTAGTGTAAAGCAGAGCAGGACCGAGTGTTGTGGAGCTGAGCACGGCTGCTGGAGCGATTGGTTATTAACGTTACTGTAGTGAAGCAGAGCAGGACCGAGTGTTGAGGAGCTGAGCACGGCCGCTGGAGCGATTGGTTATTAACGTTACTGTAGTGTAAAGCAGAGCAGGAGCGAGTGTTGTGGAGCTGAGCACGGCCGCTGGAGCGATTGGTTATTAACGTTACTGTAGTGAAGCAGAGCAGGACCGAGTGTTGAGGAGCTGAGTACGGCCGCTGGAGCGATTGGTTATTAACGTTACTGTAGTGTAAAGCAGAGCAGGACCGAGTGTTGAGGAGCTGAGCACGGCCGCTGGAGCGATTGGTTATTAACGTTACTGTAGAGAAGCAGAGCAGGAGCGAGTGTTGAGGAGCTGAGCACGGCCGCTGGAGCGATTGGTTATTAACGTTACTGTAGAGAAGCAGAGCAGGAGCGAGTGTTGAGGAGCTGAGCACGGCCGCTGGAGCGATTGGTTATTAACGTTACTGTAGAGAAGCAGAGCAGGAGCGAGTGTTGAGGAGCTGAGCACGGCTGCTGGAGCGATTGGTTATTAACGTTCCTGTAGAGAAGCAGAGCAGGAGCGAGTGTTGAGGAGCTGAGCACGGCCGCTGGAGCGATTGGTTATTAACGTTACTGTAGTGTAAAGCAGAGCAGGACCGAGTGTTGTGGAGCTGAGCACGGCCGCTGGAGCGATTGGTTATTAACGTTCCTGTAGTGTAAAGCAGAGCAGGAGCGAGTGTTGTGGAGCTGAGCACGGCTGCTGGAGCGATTGGTTTTTAACGTTACTGTAGTGAAGCAGAGCAGGACCGAGTGTTGAGGAGCTGAGCACGGCCGCTGGAGCGATTGGTTATTAACGTTACTGTAGTGAAGTAGAGCAGGACCGAGTGTTGAGGAGCTGAGCACGGCTGCTGGAGCGATTGGTTATTAACGTTACTGTAGTGTAAAGCAGAGCAGGACCGAGTGTTGAGGAGCTGAGTACGGCCGCTGGAGCGATTGGTTATTAACGTTCCTGTAGTGAAGCAGAGCAGGACTGAGTGTTGTGGAGCTGAGCATGGCCGCTGGAGCGATTGGTTATTAACGTTCCTGTAGTGTAAAGCAGAGCAGGACCGAGTGTTGTGGAGCTGAGCACGGCTGCTGGAGCGATTGTTATACAAACACCCGGCTCGCGAGCACCGGGACTTTTATTATGACGGGATGGGACACAGTCGCCGGGTGCGCGCACTTCCACAGTTATTTTTTATGACGAAAACACGATCATTCGTATATACTCCCGGGTTTCTACTGATACAAAGCCATATGCTAAATCGCTGAAGTAACCCTTTAAAACACGTGGAGCTGGACGTGAAAATTAGAACTGTGTCGGGCTGAAACTGTCTGGCGTCACGTTGCACAGGAAGTATGATCAAAAAGCATATTTGTCAAAAGCATAAAAGATCAATAGTGCCAATGAAGCATAATGATGTCTTGTGTGTTCTGCAGGTGTGAAGCTCACTTTATCTGCTCTGATCGACGCCAAAAACGTCAACGCCGGAGGACACAAGGTGGGCATGGGCTTCGAGCTGGAGGTGTAATGATGGACAGACGAAAGCAGAGAAGCATCAATGGAAAGAAAAGAAGAAACACAGGGGAGCTGACAGCACGACTGCAAAAACACACTTTTCCCCTGTAATTCGTGATAAACTAATCTGGCCTTAAACCCTCTAGAACCTCAACCAATAAGAAACAGGATCAGCAGTCACATGATTTCTGTCCACACCAATCCTCCATCACCAGCTCACTATGTGACAACATATCATAGCAATTATTAATGTTACACATGCGGCACCGTTTCTTTTGTTTTAGATAAATATCCTGATGCTTGTCTTTGGTGTGTGAACTATCGCACATGACCTGATGCGTGTGTGTGTGTTGTGCTTATAGGTTTAGTGCTACTCTGAATGTCAAGCCCTCTCTCACACGTTGTCCCGGTTCATTGCCAAATATATATTTTATCACACAATTTGGTTCTTTTTGTGGGCTGGAGTTATCAGAGGACGGTCCATGACCTTCTGTTTTATTCCCATAAAATAACAAATTCATGTTAAAAGAGGAGGACTAGAAGAAGAAACTGGTGTTGAGGAACTCAATAAAGAGGAATGTTGACTGAATTTGAACTTTATTTGCTTTTATTATTTTTATTTCAAGTATTAAAAAATGAAATTGCACTAGAAATCAAAAACAAACTGAAATTCTTGCATACACCATACATTTATTTATTTATTTTTTGTAAAGAAAACTCCACCAGGGTTAATATAGCTTACTTAAACCCTTTAAAGACTAACTATAATATAAAAACAAACATTTCATCTTCATTTCTCATTTTCATATGGTTAAACCTGTACTAAAATTGAAATTATAGTGACAAACACAGACTAAAAAATATTAATAGTTTTTCTCAGCATATAAAAAATATCTTCCTCATCTGAAGCTGCACTTTGCATATTTCCTAAGTTCACATGCTCAAGGACATGTTTATCTTCTGTCATGAACACAATAACAAACGTCCACATTTACACACACTCGGGCCATCTAGTCACAGTGAGGTCATGAGCAACTAGGGCAGATTTATATTTACGTTCAGCAGACACTGTTTTATCCTAAGCGACTTACAAATGAGGAACAGCACAAGCGATTTTTCATTAAAAAAAATATTGTTCATAGTACACAATTCAATGTGCACACGTGAAGAGGCGTTTGCATAGAAGACAGTGGCAAAAACATCAGAAAGGCTGGAAAATAGTTGAGCGTTTTTATACAACAATCTTTTAACTTTTAAAGTCCCTCTGTAATCACTCATTTTATCCCTTAAAACTCATCTTTGACCACCAAAATGACCATTAAAAAAGATGCCTTGAAGAAAAATCCATACCTTAAAATAGCTTGAATGTAACTACACCCCTGCCTCATTTATTATACGCGGATTCATGAATATGCAAATTAACGCCGCCTCCACTCACTCGCACCAGCTCAGAGATCCATGATGCGTCTCAATTCGCCTACTTATACTACGACCTTAAAGCTACACTATGACCATCCAGTGAATAATAGTTTCTGTTCCTCTCAATTCTGATTTCGTTTTAACTCCTACGGTGGCCCATTTAGTCCTAGATTAACATGGCAATCCCCCTCTTCACATTCGACACGGTGTTAAAACGCGAAAGGCGAAGCTTTTTATGGGTATGTCCCTCTTAGGCTACTGTACTTTCAAGATGGAGGGGCAACATGGCGACCGGCATTCGAACCCCTCACCCGTATGTATTATCAACGGCATATTATAAACTTACGAGAATACTTTATTACTTGAAAGAAGTAAATATACATTAATGAGCACATATATTTTTGAAAGAACCAAGTGTTTTTAGCTAAGAATAAAATAAAAAAGTTACACAGTGTGGCTTTAAAGTATGTACTCCTCTTGTGAAGAAAAAGTAGATACTTCTGAGTGTGTAGCAGAAGAGTATGCAAGCTTTGGGACAAACTACTTGGTCATCTTTCTCTGTTGCTTAGTTACGTGCATCCCATCACTGTTTAAACTGCCCTGTTAATCATCACCACCGTTAAAATCCTCCAGATTCAGTTTAATTTCATACCGTATCAGAGAAATGTAGATCTGCAGGCGTGGGTCTTTAATGCAGAGACTCCTTATGTGTTTGCAGTTTAAATATAATGATGCATATAAAAGTTAAAAGCCAAACACATCATTATAAAAGTTTTCAATGCTGCTGCCGGTAAAATATAATGTGGATAACATTAATTCGATCTTTGTCAGGTTAGATATTGATAATTGATCACTCAAGCCCCTTTATCTAAACATCTCTACTTCACCGTTGGACTCGCACATCCGCCATGATTGTAGTTTATTTTAAAACAACTATCTGCGTTTGTAGTTCTGATCGAATCCTCGTCCAATTCGCAATGGGTTGTGGGTAATATCAGCCGTTAGAGTGCACTTCGGATTCTGACCGATATCTTTGGAACACTCATTTCAACATACTAGGATTTGGGACATACTAATTGAAATTTAAATACTATTTAGGAGGAATAGTATGCGAATTGGGACGCACCGACGTGATTGGTTACAAGGTAGTTTGTGACGTCAGAAACACCAGAGATTTCAAAGTTTAAGAAGAAAATACTTCTGAATTTGCACATGGTTTGTCTGAAAGCATATTAAAACACCACATAGACATAGAAACAACATTAAAAGCTTGATTTTCACCACAGGGGGACTTAAAAACAGTTTTTAAGGGTTTATAACCCTATTAAAAGGTAAAAAAAAGGCATCAAGTGTCATTTGACAGGAGTGCATTGGCCAGCACACACTGCCTGCCGTCTCACGGTTCCTCCAGTTGGTGGCAGTACAGCATCATTTCTGTTTGAGGTATTAAGCCGTTAAACTGACATCAAGCCAGATCCTGCCCTCCATTCAACCACTTCCACTCCCTCAGTATCTAAAAGAGAAATGGCAGTGATCAGTGCCGGCCTGTGAGGTTGGGCCCTAGGCAAGATCATAAGAATTGACCCCATTGGAGTAAAACAAACTCATAATTTTAAGAGGAACGAGAAAGCACACAAAATGACTTCCAATATTTAAGTTTATAAATGTGTATTAAGTATAGCATTCAATGTACATATGAACAAATATTTACATTAAACTTAAATAAATAAAATATATGATTTGTACATAAATTATATTTGGATGTTTGGATGACATTTTCCACAGCTTAACATCTATTCTTATTTCAATTAATTAAAAAATAGCATTGCTGTATAACAGCGACCCCTTAGACGAGACTTCGTGACGTTACGATTACGACAAGAGACAATCCAAGTCCAAATATGTGAAGTCAATTACCATAGAGATTATAATATTTGGTATTTTATTTTAGTCAGCACATTTTCTGTAATGGAAAATGCCTGATTAGAATTACTAAAGAGCGCCAAAAATAATTTAAAAAAAGTTTGTTTCTAAAATGTGGGCATTTTGGAGAAGTGTGAAATCTCTGTGTGTGAAAACTGATAATTACAGTATATACTCAAGGTATCCCACTATATTGCGGGTGGTATCATGCAAATCAGTGTGTGACGTGCTGTATATTTCATATGTTTTCAGATTTTTCAGTCTATTGTTATATAGGGTGATTTCATAGGGACACTTTTTCCAAGTCACCTCAATGGCAAAATGTGTATTTTTGTATTATTTGTGTATGTATGTATTATCTTTTTCGGAAATGGTTCATGTATGAACTATACAGAGCTACCCTTTTTATGTATGTAGTGGGTCTGGGTTATATATTAGCTACTATAGTGAGATTAGTGAGATCCATGCATGCCGCATCCTATCTCTATAACCAGTGTCGAGATGAGCACTCCTAACCAATTAGCAAATTTCATCAATAATGGTGATATCCATTATAATGATCTTAAGATTGAGGTGCCCCCCCCCCCCCCCCCCCAAGATAAGGCGGGGCAAATATGATAATGAGCGTTTGGTCTCCAACCAATAACAGCAGACTGGGCCGTCTGACCAATCAGAGCAGAGTAGCTTTCAGAAAGGCGGGGTTTTGAACAAACCATTTCTGACACTGAGAGAAAAGAGCTGATGCTGAAATGGGTATTATAAGAAAATGTGTGTTTTTTGACTTGTAAAACTATCGTAGGAGGCACCAAAACAAATCTAGCCATCTTTAATAGAATAACAGGGGCACATTACGAAGACTTTGACGAATTCCCGCTGATTACCTGCATGCTGCTCTCGGTTTCCTGAATGGTGTCTTGCACTAAACTCTGCAGGCGGTTCTCAAACATCTTGCTCTCCTCGATCACGACCTGAGACTCGTCTCTGAACACACACAAGAGAGAAACGCTCGTGATGGAAACATGCAAATCAATGCAAATGTGTGTGGCAGGACTCACGTCTGCGGGACGTCGGACGGCCTGTGGGACATCAGAGGGTGTCCTGGCGCCGGCGGAGTCCGTCCTCCATCGGGACTGCCACTCACGGGGCTACGAACCTTACTCTGAAACACACGAGCGAACATCAAGCATCCGGCGCTGTGCGATCTGTTGCATGATATATATGTGAGCCATCTAGGGTTTATGAAAATAAGATTATTAAATTAAGCAAAATAATCTCCCAATGGGGTAAGAAAAACAATCTTGTTTCCTGTTTGAATTAAGATTATTTTGCTTACCCCATTGGGAGATTATTTATCTTATTTTAAGCACAAACTCTAGCCTGGATGCCAGTCGAATTTAGCCCCGCCCACAAAATGTTTAGGTCGGGCGGGTTCGGTCTGGCCTCAATCCATAGAGGGACTATGCAGAACAGAAACTGTTCGGACCAAAAACGGAGGTCTAAACGGAGAGCTTGTTCGTATCTGCATCACCTTCACTATTTCTCTCAGAAATGATGATCATGTTGGGTAAGTACTCTGTGTATCATTATATTCTTTTTTTTTTTTACAACTCCGGCTAAGATCGTTTATTCCAGCGCGCGTGCAGGCAGGGTTGCCAAGTTTTTACAACAAAACGCACCAACTACTAGCCCTAAACAATAGCTTCTCGGGGGGTTCTCCGGGGGAAAAATGGTGTTTGGGGGTAAAATGTGTGTTATTTTGGTACGGTTTCTGCTAAAATTCGCACTCATGGGTCTATATATCACATAATAGTCGCTTCAACCCGTGGACATAGAAAACAACCCGCGGAAAATACGCAGACTTGGCAACACACTGCAGTTGAGCTCTGTTGATATTTGACAACTAATGTTATGTTATGCTTCGCTTCGGCGTTGCTCTGATTGGTTGTCGGTCTGTCCAATCGAGGTCTTTCCTGGTTGGGTTGAAACAGGCTCCATAATCACAGCCCAATGAGCATCAGACTCATATTCTGACTAGAGCTGAGTATGACCACGTCAGGCTACAAAAACTCTCTTAATTTAGAGTTATTTTTCCCCAAAACACGACAATAACTTTTGCTTGTCTTGAAATGTTTCTTGCTTTAAGAATATTTAGATTTTTGAACCAGAAATAAGACAAAAATATTAAGTAAGAAAAGCTTTTTCTATGCATGGTTAAAGTAGCCTAGAAATCTAGACGCACCCTAGCGGCAGCAAATTTAATTTGCCCGCAAGTGTGTCTAGCAACTCTCAATTCCTATCTGAGCTGTATTCCTCAGAATCTGGACGACCCAATCACATCGTGTAGGTAGGCTATAGAGTCGGCGGGCGGGGCCATAATGACGACGGCCGAGTTGCGTTTGCGTGCTTCTAGTAAACACAGAAACTGGCGAACGGCGGCGGTCTTTCGAATCAGCTTTGACCGCAACTCTGGAAGACTTGGAGTTAAGCTTTCCTCTGAGAAAAGAACAAAGAACGGCACTGAAGTCATTCTTAAGAAGGGAAGATGTGTTCGGAGTTTAGCCGACCGGATACGGCGAATGTTTAATCAGTCAGCGAGCTCCCCTTCACCGTCGTTGCTCCGGTTGGTGTAGCGCTATCCTATCGCGTGCAGAGGGAGTTTGAAAGACAACCGTTTATCCCGCCCCTCGGACTGAGCCCTGTCTATGGTGAGTTTCCAGACCAAACATCTTGATGTGGGTCTGGCTTGTCAGGCTATGGTAAAAGGTCAATGGACTGCATTTATATAGCTCTTTCAGCAGCCCCTATGGCCATTCAAAGCACTTTACATTTTGCCATTCATTTCCATTCACCCATTGATACACCGACAGCGGTGTCAGCTATGTAAGGCTCTTCCAGCTCGTCTGGAGCAACAGGGGTTAGGTGCCTTGCTCATGGACAAGAGCCACAAATGCCTATAAAAAGTGCACATGGAGAGCTAGTATGAGTAGTATGCTTACACAGGCCACTTTGAGCAGGTTCCACAGCTCCTTCTGTCTCTTCTCCTGCAGATGCAGCAGACGCTTCTCGCTCCGGGCCATCGCGCTCACCATCCCCTCCACACGCGGAAGCAGCTCCAGCACTCTCTGACGGCACACCATCGTCTTACTGCACACACACACACACACACAGCCAGTTTCAACTTTCATTTGAACAGAAACACTAAACAAGTGACAGTATGCAAGATGAAGAATATGGGCAAAATGAAAAAAACATGAGGTACAAAAGAGGGAATGAATCCAAATTGCATGCTAATTAGATACAGATACACACACAATGAATCTGTTTTAAAACCTCATCTGCAAACCTTGCACTGTTGTCACGATTTACCAGTGCAATTTCACAATTCTGGTACCTTATCAAAAACTACTTGGGTTGTTGAGATGGCATGGCATTTTCACGGTCACGCAAGATAAAAATGAATAGAATCAGTACTGTCATCATTAAAATGCTGTAAATGGTACAACATTTCTTTCTTTTACATGGACCTGTTGATATAAAAACTGCTTTGTCTTCAGATTAAAAAAAAAATGTTGTGCCAAATCTGGAGCCAATACTGTCTAAAGCATGGTTCATTAAATTACAACTTTTATCAATTAAAAAGAAAAGCTTACAAATGTTAATATTTTAGTAAATGACAATCCCTTTTTATCCATATATTTCTAAAAGCGTAGGAACTTGATGATTTTGTCACAGAAAACCATGTCTTCCGGTGTGACACCATATCCTCATTTAAAATCGGGCAATTCCACGGACAGCTTCAATTAGTTGAAGGACCCCATTCAAGCTCTTGTTACTGTGAAGCCCATGACATGTGCACATGGTAAGATTTTGTCTCAGGATTGTTCAAATATTTAACTCTTTTTTGAACCATATAAAAGGCTTAAGTTTAGTTGTCCTTTGGTGCGACACCCCTTTATTCTTAATCCTTTCTGTGTCGCACCATAGGACACATTTCAGTAAAAATGTTCATAAAACAGAGGAAGAATTGATAAAGTTAGTGTGCCTTATATTTTCTCAAACATAAGACTTAACATTAAATAACAATATGCAGTTTTGTCTTAAAAATGTGTGTTTTACAACAACAAAAGAAGCATTTTTTGCCTGATTATTTGTCAACTGCTCATTTACTTATCACTTAATTCAATACAGATCGGTTTAAAGCCTCTTAAAGGGACAGGTCACCCAATTTCTTTCTTATGCTGAACACAATACAATACAATCAGCAGATAAACATCAGTCTCATTGCCAAAAAAAGGCAGGTCCAGGGCACTCAGTCAGATGTAAACAAAGGATAAGGAAATAATTAAAAAGCCTTTGTTAGGTATGGCTTAAGTCATTTTTAAAATACAAGAGCCAACATGTTTCGACTAACAATGGTCTTCATCAGGGCAAAGCAACACAAAGAATGAGAATGACACCAACTTATGATGGTCTTGTACTTCTTGATTTTTCTGTCTTTGGGTTTTGTTTCTTTTTAATTAGTGATAGTTGCTTTGTTTTCCTCTACAGGTAGCCTGCGATACAGGGTTTTTATTTTATTTTTTGCGTCGGTTTCCCCAATCCTGTAGACCTTGGGCCCGTATTTATCAAACATCTTAGAATTACTCACAAGAACACTGCTAAGAATTGACTTAAGAGTAAAAAAATTCTTGGCTCAAAGCTGCGCTTAAAATTTAGTTATCAAGCGTCCCAATCATACTTTAAGTAAAGTGTAGGACTAGATCTTAAGTGTCAGGCTTAGAGTTTGTAAAGCTTTGCTGTGCCACAAACAGGATTTTGGATGATGTTAGGCATGAACCAATCACTGAATAGATAGATGTCCTCATTTAAGAATATTCTCAGATAAAGTCACATGAATGGTGAAGTTCCTAAGAGGAGTTTACATCCAATACATATTTGACAATAAAGAGTTTAAGTGAATATATATAAAGCCCAACATTAACCAGCGCTGAAAAAGATGATGCCTGCTCTGTCCAAATGATACCGTTTGATTAACTGTTTGTCGTCAAACATTTCGAACAAATTCTCCTTCTCCTGAAAGATTTGTCTCCTCAGTGCCGTCTCAAGCCCCTACTGGACACTCCTAACCACTGGAGAGACCTCTCGAGCTGTCTTAAATAACTGGGAGAGTAAGAGTGATTCTTAGCTTTATGAAATTTGCTTTTATACTTAAGTTTGAAAGTAGGAGTAAATTTCATGAATTCTCAGCACTTAAGACTAAAATAGCACTTTGAGAAGCTTGATAAATACGGGCCCTGATTGCCCCATTGGGTTAATTGATTGTATTAGGCCATATTAGGCTAATTGAATGTTGTCGGTTTATGGGTGGGGTTTAACTCATAAGTTGGTGTCATTCTCATTCTTTGTGTTGCTTTGCCTTGATGAAGACCATTGGTCAAAACATGTTTGCTCTTGTATTTTAAAAATGACTTAAGCCATACCTAACAAAGGCTTTTTAATTATTTTCTTATCCATATGACTGAATGCTTTGGACCTGCCTTTTTTTTATCATTGGACTCTTCCCTGTCCCAAAAGCACCTATTACAGACTATTTAACTCCACCTGAGCGCCGGGTTGAACCTTTTGCAGATCACAGTCTCCTTTTTGGGTGAACTATCCCTTTAAGTTGCTAGTTTTTAAACATGCTAACATTTTACTATGTATGATGTTCAGTATTTGAATGCTGCCTATGTAGATAGCAGACTAGGAAACTAGGAATTGGAACAGAGCTCATATTATAATCACAGGTTGTTGTGTCTGCAGGGACTCGTAATTAAATCAAATGAAATGTCTCACAGGAACAGACCTCAGGTGTGTGTAAAAGTCCCGTAACTTCCTCTCGTAGAACTGCACGGCTTGAACCACCAGTTTGATCACTTCCTGACAGTCGCCATTACTGCGCTGCTCTGGAGACGGCAAAGAGACTTTCAGATCACATGACGGAGCGGCCCATCCGGACAGAGGAGGATGACAAGGTGTGTCTTACCTCTGGGTTTCTCTCGCAGTTTACGGAAGAGCTCCATTGCCTTCACCTCACTGCAAAACACAACCCAGGTGAGAGGGAGCGTACACACACACACACTCGTGGTATTTTAAGGAGTCAGACATCGGCTTACGTCAGTCTGGTGGGAAACAAGTCATGTTTATGATGTATCAGACTACAGTGACACTTCTGAGGAAGAATAAATCACTGAAAGTCTGTGAGGTTCATGACATCGAGTCTGACAGAGATTCAAGAGTTTAATATGAAGCCTATTGTATCATATTTGATGTAGTGATGTCACCATACCAGATTTTCCAACTTTGATACGATACCTTGAAAAATATCGGTATTCGATATCACGGTGAAAATATACTGCAAATAAAGATGTTATTTCAGGAATTTTAGCTGTTTTGATTAAATAGCTTTCACACAGCACAAAGGAATAGTTGAATATTAAACTACATTTTCACAAAAAAGACAAGTAAACAATCAGTAATAAAATAAGAACAAATAAACATATGATAGCGTTAAGTGTTTTAGGTGGCTCTCAACAGTAGTATTCATTATTCAGGTAAGAAATACTACAGAAATTAAAGTAATCAGATGTAAAATAACATTCTTCATTGTAAATATTAAATACAGATTAACGCTTACAATTAAAGTTATTCAGTCAAGATCAGTGAGTGATTTTCTCATCTTTTGTTAGTCTAATTAACATTATTGACAGACAGCAGCAGGTTTATTAGGCTACTGTCACTTTAAGATCCAGTATATTACACGTTTTCTTTCTCAACTGTTTATGTTCCAAAACTGACTGTGTTTACCGAAATACTCGCCAAGACATGCATTTGACATCATTTTGAGTGTATTTGACTGTTTTACAATAAGCCACAAAGACTAACTCCGTTTGGTACTCGTGAGCTGTTTGAGAGGCTTTATGTACGCCGTTTATATAGTATAATGCATAGCAGTGGTGTGTGAGCATGAAACGTGCAGGAATTAGTCAAATGATGCACAACACGAGCACTATTCAACCAGAGCGAATGAGACAAGTGAGTGACAGACGGTGTGTGTCAGTTTACCGTCAGAGAGGAGAGAGAGAAGGTGTGTGTCGGTTCACCGAGAGAGAGAGAGAGAGAGAGAGAGAGAAGGTGTGTGTCGGTTCATCACCGTCAGAGAGAGAGAGAGAAGGTGTGTGTCGGTTCACCGTCAGAGAGAGAGAGAGAAGGTGTGTGTCGGTTCACCGTCGGAGAGAGAGAGAAGGTGTGTGCTGGTTCACCGTCGGAGAGAGAGAGAAGGTGTGTGTCGGTTCACCGTCAGAGAGAGAGAGAGAGAGAGAGAAGGTGTGTGTCGGTTCATCACCGTCAGAGAGAGAGAGAGAAGGTGTGTGTCGGTTCACCGTCAGAGAGAGAGAGAAGGTGTGTGTCGGTTCACCGTCAGAGAGAGAGAGAGAGAGAGGTGTGTGTCGGTTCATCACCGTCAGAGAGAGAGAGAGAGAAGGTGTGTGTCGGTTCACAGAGAGAGAGAGAGAGAGAGAGAGAGAGAGAGAGAGAGAGAGAGAGAGAGAGAAGGTGTGTGTCGGTTCACCGTCAGAGAGAGAGAGGTGTGTGTCGGTTCACCGTTGGAGAGAGAGAGAGAGAAGGTGTGTGTCGGTTCATCACCGTCAGAGAGAGAGAGAGAGAAGGTGTGTGTCGGTTCACCATCGGAGAGAGAGAGAAGGTGTGTGTCGGTTCACCGTCGGAGAGAGAGAGAAGGTGTGTGTCTGTTCACCGTCAGAGAGAGAGAGAGAGAGAAGGTGTGTGTCGGTTCACCGTCAGAGAGAGAGAAGGTGTGTGTCTGTTCACCGTCGGAGAGAGAGAGAAGGTTTGTGTCTGTTCACCGTCGGAGAGAGAGAGAAGGTGTGTGTCGGTTCACCATCGGAGAGAGAGAGAAGGTGTGTGTCTGTTCACCGTCAGAGAGAGAGAGAGAGAGAGAGAAGGTGTGTGTCGGTTCACCGTCAGAGAGAGAGAAGGTGTGTGTCTGTTCACCGTCGGAGAGAGAGAGAAGGTTTGTGTCTGTTCACCGTCGGAGAGAGAGAGAAGGTTTGTGTCTGTTCACCGTCGGAGAGAGAGAGAAGGTGTGTGTCTGTTCACCGTCGGAGAGAGAGAGAAGGTGTGTGTCTGTTCACCGTCGGAGAGAGAGAAGGTTTGTGTCTGTTCACCGTCGGAGAGAGAGAGAAGGTGTGTGTCTGTTCACCGTCGGAGAGAGAGAGAAGGTGTGTGTCTGTTCACCGTCAGAGAGAGAGAAGGTTTGTGTCTGTTCACCGTCGGAGAGAGAGAGAAGGTTTGTGTCTGTTCACCGTCAGAGAGAGAGAAGGTGTGTGTCTGTTCACCGTCGGAGAGAGAGAAGGTTTGTGTCTGTTCACCGTCGGAGAGAGAGAGAAGGTTTGTGTCTGTTCACCGTCGGAGAGAGAGAGAAGGTGTGTGTCGGTTCACCGTCGGAGAGAGAGAGAAGGTGTGTGTCTGTTCACCGTCGGAGAGAGAGAGAGAGAGAAGGTGTGTGTCGGTTCACCGTCAGAGAGAGAGAGAGAGAAGGTGTGTGTCGGTTCACCGTCGGAGAGAGAGAGAGAGAAGGTGTGTGTCGGTTCACCGTCGGAAAGAGAGAGAGAGAAGGTGTGTGTCGGTTCACCGTCAGAGAGAGAGAGAGAGAAGGTGTGTGTCGGTTCACCGTCGGAAAGAGAGAGAGAGAAGGTGTGTGTCGGTTCACCGTCAGAGAGAGAGAGAGAGAAGGTGTGTGTCGGTTCACCGTCAGAGAGAGAGAGAGAGAAGGTGTGTGTCGGTTCACCGTCGGAAAGAGAGAGAGAGAAGGTGTGTGTCGGTTCACCGTCAGAGAGAGAGAGAGAGAGAGAGAGAGAGAGAGAGAGAACAGCTGATAACAGTGTATCAACACTGCGGAGAGATGAGTATTGGAACCGTTTCAAATATTTTAGTATCGTTACGTATCAATATTTACAATATTCTTACTATATCTATCATACTATAAGAGCCATAATAGCCCAATATATCATATATGAAACAAAACTGGTCATTGTGGTTCACCACCTCTAAACTATTTGTATTTATTTAAGATTATTTAAATGTAAAATGTAATATTGAAATACTAAAATTTGTCAAAACTATATACTGGCTGCCTCACTCCAAACATTATGCCATCAGTAAGACTACATGAGACTAGTGTGTGTGGGGGGGTGTGTGTGTGTGTGTTGGTTTACAGCGTTTCTAAAGCCTCTCCACTCCTCCACGGCTGTCTCTGGAGCTCCACGATATCAGTTTGAAGCGTCATCATCTCCTCCTCCAGTTTAGTCACGTCTTCTGTCTGATGCACACACAATGACAACACTAAAACACAGACATGACAGCTATAACAGCAAACACGTATGGGTGTGACGATACACGAGAACGAGGTGATATTTTTAAGAAACACCAGAAATCTTGGAAAAAGTCTTTGATTTGACTGAAAGACACAAGATGGAAAACAATGCAGGTGCATTTCACTTATTATTTGACTAATCTAGGGCTGTCACTAACAATCATTTTCATCATTATTTTTACAATTGATTAATCAAATAATAGTTTTCGTGGTAAAAAAAGAAGAATAGCGTGAATAACTAAACAATAGCCTTTAAAATGACTTCAAATACATATATTATAACAACAAGGCAATGAAAATTGGTTTAAATAAAGTATCATAAGCAAGTAATGTTATGGTTTATTGAACAAAATAATATAATATCAACTTCTGCACATGTATTATAACAAATGCCTGCAGAGAAATGCCTGAAATCACCCTCGGCATAGCTCAAATTGAGAGCGTTTTTTACAACTTAGCAGATTCTCTGACCTCCTCACTCGCTTTCTTCCAATCTCTTTTATTCCCATTTTTATAAACTACGAATATCGTACAGCTCCTGGTATCCACATATGTTTTTGTCCTCATTGTTCTCACTAATAGAGCAAGCTCCTGATTGGTTAACGCTGAATGTCTATTTTTCGCCTTTGCATTGACTTAACAATGTAAATCACTCGTGTTTATCGCTTCATTCGCGTCTGGTGTGAACGCACCATTAAAAACGTTCTAATACTGCGGACCATGGATTTTCGAAACTCGACGAGAAATATTGTCATGTTTTAATATTGCGAGATCTCAGTCACCCTACAAATATAACACTAAATAGGCATGTACCTGTCCACAGTCAAGGGCGGTTTGCTCCATTTCTCTCCAGACACTCAATAATTTTTCAGAAGCTGGAAAAAAACAAGAAAATCAACACTTCACTCATTCTAAAAGTAATGGTAAAAACAGATTTGGGTACACTGTCATTCTGAAGGTGTGTGATACCGATCCCCGTAGCTCTCTGCTCCTGATATTTGTCAATGTCGATGTGCAGACTGGTGCTGAAAAACTCCAGCGTGGCTTTTAACCTCTGGTGCATTGACACCATCTCGTTCTTCTGCTTTGATAATGTGCCGTTATGTCTGAGGAGACTCATACTGGAACAGAGAGAGAGAACGAGTCATTTACAGGCTCTCACATCAGCGTTAGCTCTGACAGATCTCGTCTTATAGCTTTCCTGTAGCTCCACCAGTAGAGCGTAGTGCTAGCAACGCCACGGTCATTGGGTTCAAATCATTTTGTGAACACATTGGGTGAAACACAATCATTGGGTGAAATCATGGGTTCGATTCCCAGGGAAAGCAAGAATTGACAAAAAATGTGTACCTTAAAATGCAATGTAAGTCGCTTTGGATAAAAACATCTGCCAAATGCGTATGTAAATGTCTTACATGGCTACTTTCTGGCCTTGCTGCAGCCTCTGCCAGTCTTCCTTCAGTGCACGGATGGTGTGCCACGCTTGACCCCACGTGCGTCTCTGGGAGCTGTAGGGCAGCAAGCGTTTGGGCTCGTTCTCTACATCACAAAACAAGACACATCAGTTTAGTAACCCTTCTCTGAGGTGTAGACATTACCAGCGTTTCACGGTATTGTGGGCACTTTAAAGAGGTCATGAATTGAGAAATCAAATTTCCTTGAGCTTTTGACACATTATATTGCCAAAATTATTGGGAAAACCCCTCCAAATGATTGAATTCAGGTGTTCCAATCTCTTCATGGCCACAGGTGTATAAATCAAGCTCTAGGCCTGCAGACGCTTCTACACACATTAGTGAAAGAATGGGTCGCTCTCAGGAGCTCAGTGAACTCAAGCGTGGGGCCGTGATAGGCTGACACCTGTGCAATAAGTCCATTCCTGACATTTCCTCACTACTAAATATTCCACGCTCAACTGTTAGTGGGATTAAAACAAAGTGGAAGCGATTGGGAACAACAGCAACTCAGACACGAAGTGATCGGTCATGTAAAATCACAGAGCGGAGAGCGAAGACTTTCTGCAGAGTCAATAGCTCCAGACCTCCAGACTTCTGTGGCCTTCAGATGAGCTCAAGAACAGCGTAGAGAGCTTCATGGAATGGGTTTCCATGGCCGAGCAGCTCATCCAATCCTTACGTCACCAAGAGCAATGCAAAGCATGGGATGCAGTGGAGTAAAGCAGCCACCACTGGACTCTAGAGCAGTGAGACGTGTTCTCTGAGCGACCAATCACGCTTCAGTCTGACAATCCCATGGACGAGTCTGGGTTTGCCGGTTGCCAGGAGAGCAGTACTTGCCTGACTGTATTGTGCCGAGTGTAATGTTTGGTGGAGGGGGGATTATGGTGTGGGGGTTGTTTTTAGGGGTGGGGCTTGACCCCTTAGTTCCAGTGAAAGGAACACTTAATGCTTCAGCATAAGACATTTTGGACAATTTCATGCTCCAAACTTTGTGGGAACAGTTTGTGGACGGCCCCTTCCTGTCCCAACATGACTGCGCTCCAGTGCACAAAGCGTCGGTCCATAAAGACATGGATGAGGAGTTTGGTGTAGAGGAACTTGACTGGCCTGCACAGAGTCCTGAGCTCAACCCGATAGAACAGCTTTGGGATGAATTAGAGCGGAGACTGAGAGCCAGGCCTTCTCGTCCAACATCAGTGCCTGACCTCACAAATGAGCTTCTAGAAGAATGGGCAAAAATCCCCATAAACACAATCCTAAACCTTGAGGAAAGCCTTCCCAGAAGAGCTGAAGCTGTTAGAGCTGCGAAGGGGCGACTCCATTTTAAACCCTACGGATTAACAATGGGATGGCATTAAAGCTCATGTGCATGTAAAGGTAGGGGTCCCAAAACCTTTGGCAATATAGTGTATAAGAGGTCGTCATACTATAAGATTATCCTGTAAGTTTTCAAAGTGATTCCAATCACATTTCAAGCAATTCAAAACCATCATGGCAAACAGGAACACCTGAATTCAATAATTTGAAGGGGTTTCACAATAATTTTGGCAATATAGTGTGTCAATAGATTCATTAGTTCTGCACTTTTAAAGTTTGAAACGTGTTTACGTTATAGATTTTTGGAATAGTTTTATTGCATATAAATGTTTCAAGGCTTTTGTTAAATGGAGGTGAACGAAGGCAAGAAATGGACAGTAACTCACGAACGAATCGGACGTTCTCAGGAAGGACACGTGGCGTAAACTGAGGCTCATAGCTGCAGCACGAACGGTCAAACAGGAAAACAAGTGGCTCATCTGTGCGGCGAGCATCCATCAACTACAAAACAACAATCAGGCTAAACTGGGTTAACTCAATCAGATTTAATTAAAAAAGTTGCTGTAGCATCACAAATGTTTCACACGTACACTAAAATCGATTGCACACTGCATGACGCTGTTCTGCGGTTCAAGGGCAAGTCCCGCCTCCAGCAGCAGCTCCTGATTGGCCGGAGGAATGCGAGCGTCCTGTGCGATTCGCTCCTGCAGGGACGCCACGTCCTCCTCCGGATGCACGGAGTAGGTGAATATTTCAGCAGAGGTCATGTTGAGAACGTGGACCAGCTGAGAAGAGAGAGACGATCACATGAGACGTATTTACACACAACACTGTACCATAACGGGGATGGGGAATTAGGATGATACTAAGGGTCCTGGGGAAAATTAACCGCTGTGATTTATTCCATCATTGAGAGCTTCTGGATACCTTTAGATTCAGAATGCGGCGTAATTCATCAAAGCAGAAACAGGAACTTTTGGGAGAGTCTTTGCCACTCTCTGGACTGGCTTCTTTACTGTCCTCCTCCGGCTCTTTGACCACTTCCTGACTGTCTTTGCTCTGCTGTCTTAAATCTTTGCCCCGCTCTTTTGGTGACCATCTCAGCATCATTTGTAGCCAGCTCTCCAGCTTACCAGATAACAGTCTGAAACACATTTATAGTTTTATTAAAGGGGTGGTTGATTATCATTATCATCGTTTATTATCGATCGGTGTGTAGTGTTAGCCTAGAAATCTAGACGCACCCTAGCGGCAGCAAATTTAATCTGCCCACGAGTGTCGTCTAGCAACTCTTAATACCCTTCTGAGCTGTATTCGCCTAACTCTTGCCGGGGCCAATCACATCGTGTATAGAGTCGGTGGGCGGGGCCATAATGACGACGGCCGAGTTGCGTTTGCGTGCTTCTAGTAAACACAGAAACTGGCGAACGGCGGCGGTCTTTTGAATCAGCTTTGACCGCGACTCTGTAAGACTTGGAGTTAAGCTTTTCTCTGAGAAAAGAACAAAGAACGGCACTGAAGTCATTCTTAAAAAGGGAAGATGTGTTCGGAGTTTTGCAGACCGGATACGGCGAATGTTTAATCTGTCAACGAGCTCTGCTTCACCTTCGTTGCTCTGGTTGGTTGTAGCGCTATCCTATCACGTGCAGAGGGAGTTTGAAAGACAACCGTTTATCCGCCCCTCGGATTGAGCCGTCAATGGTGAGTTTCCAGACCAAACATCTTGATGTGGGCCTGGCTTGTCAGGCTAGGGTAGTGTTGCTGTTTGAGCATAAACAACATCTGCAAAGATTTAATGCTCAACGTTCAAAGCAAAGGGAGATATTTTCTTTAACAGAAATCGTTTTTAAGGACTACAACAAACGGCTGGTAGGGACTACAACAAGCTTCTTCATGGGTTAGTGACATCACTAACCCTAAAATTGACAAACTCCACCCCCTGGAAACATGTTGGGAAGCGTTGTAGTTGAGCACATTTGGGAGTCGCTCAAGCTGTCGCATCACATCTTTTCACATTTATTGATACAGTACGAACATAGGCGTAGATTACTTTTAATAAAATGTATTTTCATCCCCCACACTTTTTTACTGGGTCTCACCGATCCTAGTCGACCTGTTCTGAGTGGGATTCGAACCGGCGTTATCTACGCGGGAGGCAGGTGCGTTAACAAGGACACTAAAGACAGCTTTCTCTGAACCTCGGTTGATGGCGCGCTTCTTGAGGTCACGACCCACAGGCAAGTGTATTTACATAGATTATATTTTGTCCCTGAATTTGATTTATTCACATTGGTTTCTATGCATGATTTGTCATTTTATTCGTATCTAAATATGAGGAGAGCGCTCTCTCAGAAAGTCCAAAAGCGGATTCGTAGAATCGTTATGAGTGATGAAACGTGACGACAATCATACGATTGCAGTGTTGCCACAGTTACTTTGAAAAAGTAATCTGATTACTGATTACTGATTACTCCTTTAAAAAGTAACTTAGTTACTTTACAGATTACTTGATTTTAAAAGTAACTAAGTTAGATTACAAGTTACTTTATTAGTTACATTCAGGAGTTGCCGACAACACCCCTGCCGCCTCAAAATAGAAATGACAACCGTTTTTGGCAACACACTTTATTGCATTTATGCCAGAGCCTGACGGCCCCGACTTTTTTACGCCCCTTTTTTAGGCTTCTCCTTCGTTTTATATTTATTTTAATAATTAAAATGAACAATGAGATGTGCTGGTGGAAACAACATGAGACCATGATAGCTTGCGCCACTGTCGAGAAATGGCTCGCGCAGGGTTAAAGAGTCCGTTTCTTCAGTGCAGCTGCTAGAGTTATGGCCTTTTTACAACCGGTTCCTTCATTCGTTTTCTCTGAGCAGGTATCTATCGGATTGCTAAATGACCAGGAGTAACGTTAGGCCTAAATGCCTTCCGAGAGTCTTTCGAGACGTATTTAATTCTCATCACTCAAACAAACCGATTCAGAAGGTGCATGAAAGCATTTCAAACTAAACCGGACAAATGTAAATATATCTGGTTGTTTAAACCACATGTGTAAATTTTACTCCTGGCAAATAATTAAGAAATAAATGTGTGAGAGCGTGTTATGGTGTAGTCAGATAGATATGACGGTGCTACTGCTACATCGCTGCAAATGAGTAAAGCAAGCCAACGCAAATGGCCGTTAATGAAACTTTAAAATAAGTCACACAAAACACAATCATCTTCAATATAAATTAATGAGACTAATGATCTTACCAGTGCTTAGGTCTCTCTCTCTCATATTGCGATCTTTGAATTTGAAATGGGCTGCTGAATAAAATGCTAGAATCTTTTGCTTTGATGTAAACTCCGTTAAATGAGCATAGGCTATACCGCGGGAATTGAAGATCGGATTTATATTAATTTAGCTGAAGTCTAAGGTAGGCTATAAGACAACCTGCATGTCCTTTTTTTTTTTTTTTAGATTGTGTAGCCCGTTTCGTTGTTTTGAGCGCCGTTGCGAGCAGTAGGCTAATCTACCAGCCTGCCTCAGCTCATCAAAAATGCCTTTGTGGTGGTATAATAACTAGCCTACTTTGTTTTTAATGTCAAAGTGGTTATATTTCGTTTCATTTCTTTATTGAGTTCATTTAGAAAAATGTTTAGAGCAATTTTTGTTTGTTAAATTAAAGTTTTAATTTTTTTATGTGACGACCCAGTGAGTTAACCGCATGAGTCTCTCAAACCAACTCTTGAATTGTCTTGCCTATATAAACTTTAATTTAACAAACAAAAAATTGCTCTGAACATTGTTCTAAATAAGGATAAAAAAGAAACGAAACGAAAAATAACTACTTTGACATTAAAAACAAAACTGAACTATTTTAATGGCTGCAACAATGTAAAAAGTAAAATAAATAAATAAAAAACACGGGCTCCAGCCGGACTCGGGCTGAGAATTTTGATAAGCTGTTGGTTTTTACAAAGGAAAATGACTAAAATAGTAACTCACAGTGACTTGGATAAGTAACTTTAATCTGATTACTGGTTTGGAAATAGTAACGCGTTAGATTACTCGTTACTGGAAAAAAGTAGTCAGATTAGAGTAACGCGTTACTATGTAACGCGTTACTGGCATCACTGTACGATTGCGAGGCATGCTTTATGTGTGTTTTTACGCACCTCAATTTAGGCTATTTATTAACAATAAAGTAGGCCTATATCATATGAATAATGCAGTGCTAACTGACAGCTTTTTAATGTTTAGTATCTTCTGTTCACCAAGGCTGCATTTATTTAATCAAAAATACAGTTAAAACAGTAATTGTGAAATATTATTACAAATTAAAAAAACATTTTTTTCTACGTGAATATATAGTAAAGTGTGATTTATTCCTGTGATCAAAGCTGAATTTATCATCATTACTCCAGTCTTCAGTGATCATTCTCATGATGATTTTATAATCAAGAAACATTTCTGATTATTATCTGTGTGCTGCTTAAAAATGTTGTGGAAACCCTAACACATTTTATTTTTCAGGATTCTTTGATGAATAGAAAGTTCAATGCACAGCATTTATTTGCAATTATTAAATATATTATCTTTTGTAATATTAAAAATATCACTTGTGATCAGTTTAATTGTCACAATTCACCAGTGTGAGTACCCGTGATCACCACCAGAGGGCACTCCACCCCGGACTGTCACTCTATCACAAACTACATTACCCACAATCCTTTCCCCGGACTCATTAGCACTCACTGTTTACACCTGTGTCTCATCACCTCATTACCCCTGCCTATAGAGCCTGGTTATCTCTGTCATTCATTGCAAAGTCTTTAGTGTCACAACTGCATTTCTGAGCGTTTCCCTGGTTTCATGTATCTTGGTCTTTGATTTCTTGCCTTTTCCGTGGATTACCCTTTTCCCTGTCCCTTTTCTTTTGTTTGCCTTTTTGGACAGATTTCCTGTTATGACCTTTTGCCTGTTCTATGGACTACGACTTGGCATTACCCTTCAATAAATACTGCGTTAGGATCTCCAACCTTCTGTCTCAGAGCGGTTTGTTACATTAATGCATGTCTGGTCAATAAAAGTAATAATTTCTCTCTCTTTTTAAAGCTACACTGTGTAACTTTTTTAGTTTATTCTTAGCTAAAAACACTTCTTTCAAAATATATGTGCTCATTAAAGGGGGGGTGAAATGCTGTTTCATGCATACTGATCTTTTTACACTGTTAAAGACATGGAATCCCATACTAAACATGGACAAAGTTTCAAAAGTTAAGGTGGACGTTTGATGGGAGTATTTCTTTGTCAAAAATACTACTTCCGGTTAGTCATAAGTTTCGGCAAGTTTTTTGCGATCATGCGTCCCCATTGACGTTAGTGGGGGCGGAATTTCCTTGAATGGGCCTTACGGACAATTCTACCGGAAGCGTGTGAGAGAGAGAGAGAGGGAGAGAGCGAAAGCAACAGGCTATGCCCATCAAAGCGCTCGTAGGCTGCGCTGCACAGGTAAGCACAATTAACAATGACATCAAAAAGTGCGTTTTTGGTTGCCAGACCAAGACAGTCCTGCACAGATTCCCCCAAAACCCCGCGGTAAGGCAACAGTGGATGGAATTTGCTTTTCCGGATCAGCAACTGAGTTGCGCGAATGTTTATATCTGTTCGCTGCATTTCGGTGCCGACTGTTTCATAAACATGGCCCAGCATGACGCCGGATTTTCCAATAGCCTAATGCTGAAGGATGGAGCAGTCCCAACGTTAGAACCGCGGGCGGTGAGTTAGACTGCTTCAAATGTCTGTGTCTATGCTCATCAAGTAGCCCAAACATGATCACGTATAGTTACTATATATATTACTATATATAGAAATTGATCAATGGAGCATGCGATGTGTAGTGCGTGTACATTTGTTTAGCTGGCCACTATATGTGTAACTTTATGTTTGTGTATTGTAAAAGCACTCCAAACAACAATACACAAAGAGGGGGGAAATATGTTGAACTAAATAAGCACGCTTCTTCATTCAAATGCGCTACTATTCCGTGTCTTTCTATGTAAACACTAACTTAACCTGTCTACACAAACCACGCGTAAACACACAAACACACGTGCACAACTGCACTTCCCACATGTACACCTTCAAAGACAAAAATACGACGATATAATTCAAGTATAAATATGTAAATAACACAAGCCGCTAAGCATATTATATAGTTAGTGTATAACTTGTACCACATAGAGACGTCCTGCTCTAGTCGTTTTTGCTGCTGCTCCTGTTCAACTGCAGCCTCTGGGTCTGATTCCGGATCATAGATGTATGGCTGTATCTGATTAAAAGCCATATTTTTATTTTGAATAAAGTTTTTTCCCCGCTGTTAGGGATGACACAGCTTTACGACGCACTCGACTCAACACAATAGCAGCAGCGAGCACACGTCATTATTTAGCTCCGCCCACACGATACGCCCCCACCCGCTCGGCTTTTTTCGGAAAGACTCGGAACAGCGCATCTTTCTTATATAATTATAAAAAAAATAAAGACTTTTCGGAGATATGCAGGATGCAATGCTACTCTATAGGTACTCAAGATTGACATGACACTGACTGAAACTGAGTGTTTCACCCCCCCTTTAATGTATATTTACTTCTTTCAAGTAATAAAGTATTCTCGTAAGTTTATAATATGCCGTTGATAATACATACGGGTGAGGGGTTCGGATGGCGGTCGCCATGTTGCCCCTCCATCTTGAAAGTACAGTAGCCAAAGAGGGACATACCCATAAATTCAAGCTTCGCCTTTCGCGTTTTAACACTCGATGGCACTGTGTCGAATGTGAAGAGGAGGATTGCCATGTTAATCTTGGACTAAATCGGCCACCGTAGGAGTTAAAACGAAATCAGAATTGAGAGGAACAGAAACTAGGGGTGCGTTCACACTTGTAGTTCGGTTAGTTTGGTTCGTTTGGTCCGGACCAAAAAACAAAACATATAGTCCTGGTCCGCTTAGCGTTCACACGGGCATTTTTAACAGCGAACCTAAAGTTACCGAACCAAAGGCAAAGGGAGACGGTAACAACCTGATTGGTCGGCTTATATGACGTAGGAGCTCGCTTACCGAACATTGAAAACAATGCTGTGTGCGGATTACACGCGGGCATTTTATGCGTGTACATATGGCATTATTTTTTACCAGAGAACTCATGAAAAGCTCATGAAATGTTCAACACATTTAAAACAACGCTGTGTGCTGGATTAAACGCGATCATTTAATGCGTGTAGCCTACATATGACATTATTTTTTAGCAGAGAACTCATGAAGAGCTCATGAAATGCTCAAAACATCCGAAACAACGCTGTGTGCCGGATTAAACGCGATCATTTTATGCGTGTACATGTGGCATTATTTTTACCCGCTGAGAACTCATGAAGAGCTCATAAAATGTTCAAAACATTCAAAACAGCAGCAGGATTTCCTCCGTTGTGCAGAACAGAGACGGCCGCTGTCGTCTGTACCTGCTAATAATGGGCAACACAGGAACTTTGATGAGAAGAACCAGGTATGCTTTTTGTGTGTTTTTTCTAGCATTTTTGAAACATGCTCGTCTGACCAAATATTGATTAGGCACTTCCTCGTTGCTCCACGTTTGCCCTCTGACGTTATAGTTATTCATTTTGGATACACCGATCTTTCTGCGTCGTCAAATCAGCCGCATTATGCGTCGCATCTTGTGACATTATACCTCCGGTTTTTGGTCCGTTTACATGTCTTTGGTCCGTGTTGCGTTCATATATCAATCGAACCGCACCAGAGTTCGTTTGGAAGCGGACCGAGACCCATCTTTTTAGCGGTCTTGGTCCGCTTGTTTGGTGCGCACCAGGGTTCGGATGGCAGCGTTCACATATGTTCAAATGAACCGCACTAACCGAGCAATCGCACCAGGGTTCGTTTTAATCGAACCATACATGACAAGTGTGAACGCACCCTAAGGGTGCGTTTACACTTGTAGTTCGTTTAGTTTGGTCCGGACCAAAAAACAAAAACAAAACATATAGTCCTGATCCGCTTAGCGTTCACACGGGCATTTTTACATTTACATTTACATTTAATCATTTAGCAGACGCTTTTATCCAAAGCTACTTACAAAAAAAGGGTAGAGCAATAGAAGCAACGAAACAAACAAAGCCAACAACCTGTAAGAGCTGTAAGAAATCTCAATTAATTAGCACAGTACACAACTGTTTTTTTTTATTTATTTATTTTTTATAGCCAGCTACAACAAATACTCACGTACGGAAAATACAGAACACTGGATTTGGATAGCTATGATAACAACCCATTAGGACTAAGGCTGATGCCCCAGCTGTTGTCGTTAATGCGGATTCAGTGGCTCAATGGGTTGGTTTTGTATGGCATTCTAGCTAAACGCGCAGCAATAGCCATCGACAGCAAAAACTCACGTACGCAAAATACAGAACACTGGATTTTGGTAGCTATGATAACTATGTAACATACCCGCCTGAAGGCACAAATCCGGATGAGAGACGTAGATATGATCAGTAAGTGCTATTCTGTATTGGTCAAGTGCAATAGGAAAAGTGCAATTGGAAAAGATGTGTCTTAAGATGTTTTTTTAAAAATGGCTACAGACTCGACAGCACGAATTGAGATCGGCAGGTCATTCCACCAGGTGGGAACGGTCCAGGAAAATGTCCGTGAGAGCGATTTCATGCCTCTTTGGGAAGGAACCACGAGGCGCCGCTCATTCGCAGAACGCAAGCTTCTGGAGGGTGTGTAAGTCTGAACAATTGAGTTTAGGTGTAATGGTGCAGAACCAGTGGTTGTTTTGTAGGCGAGAACTAGAGCCTTGAATTTGATGCGAGCAGCCATTGGCAACCAGTGCAGTCTGATGAAGAGAGGCGTAACATGCGCTCTCTTCGGCTCATTAAAGACCACTCTCGCCGCTGCATTCGGGATCAGCTGCAAGGGTTTGATAGTGCATGCTGGAAGCCCAGCCAGAAGAGCATTACAATAATCCAGTCTGGAGAGAACAAGAGCTTGAACCAGGAGTTGTGCAGCCTGTTCTGATAGGAAGGGTCTAATCTTTCTAATGTTGTATAAAGCAAATCTGCAGGACCGGGCTGTTGCAGTAATGTGGTCAGTGAAGTTTAACTGGTCATCAATCACAACTCCAAGGTTCCTGGCTGTCCTTGATGGAGTTATGGTTGATGAACCGAGCTGAATGGAGAAATTTTGATGAAGTGCTGGGTTGGTTGAGAAAACAAGTAATTCTGTCTTTGCAAGATTGAGTTTAAGATGATGCTCTTTCATCCAGTCAGAAATGTCTGTCAGACAGGCAGCGATACGAACACTGACTGTAGGATCATCTGGTTGAAATGAGAAGTAGAGTTGAGTGTCATCAGCATAGCAGTGATAGGAGAAGCCGTGTTTCTGAATGACAGAACCTAATGATGACATGTAGATGGAGAAGAGAAGTGGTCCAAGGACTGAGCCCTGGGGAACCCCAGTAGCTAGATGATGTGACTTAGACACTACACCTCTCCATGACACCCTGTAGGACCTACCAGAGAGGTAAGACCTGAACCACTGGAGGGCAGTTCCTGAGATACCCATCGTCTTAAGTGTTGACAGGAGGATCTGGTGGTTAACTGTGTCAAAAGCAGCAGACAGATCCAGCAGAATGAGCACTGAGGATTTAGAAGCTGCTTTTGCCAGTCTCAGTGCCTCAGTTACCGAGAGCAAGGCAGTCTCAGTCGAATGGCCGCTTTTGAAGCCGGATTGGTTGTTGTCTAGGAGGTTGTCCCTTTCAAGAAACATAGAGAGTTGATTGAACACAACTCGCTCAAGGGTCTTTGCAATGAAAGGCAGAAGGGATACCGGTCGGTAGTTTTCTAAAAGTGCTGGATTCAGAGAGGGTTTCTTAAGCAGTGGGGTTATCCGAGCCTGCTTAAATGCTGTGGGAAAGGTTCCCGTAAGAAGAGAAGTGTTGACAATGTGAGTGAGTGCAGGAGTGATTGAAGAAGAAATGGCCTGAAGGAGGTGAGTGGGTATAGGATCAAGTGGACAGGTAGTAGGGTGATTGGTTACCAGCAAACCTAAAGTTACCGAAGCAAAGGCTCAGGGAGACGCTCACAACCTGATTGGTCGGCTTATATGACGTATATCTCACTTACCGAACATTCAAAACAACGCTGAGTGCTGGTTTACACGCCATAGGCCATACTCTCATCGGCCACCGTAGAGGTTAAAACGAAATCAGAATTGAGAGGAATGGAAACTAATATTCACTGGATGGTCATATACCTTTACACCGCTAGATGGAGGAAAATATCACAGTGTAGCTTTAATTTTACCAGAAATGTTTGAATGGTATAGTGGTTTCCACAAAAATGAACCATGAACCAGCAGCACAACTGTTTTCAACATTGATAATAATCATAAGTGTGTTGATCATCATAATCCTCATATGAGAATGATTAGTGAAGGATCATGTGACACTGAAGACTGGAGTAATGATGATAAATTCAGCTTTGATAACTGGATATAAATCACACTTTACTATATATTCACATAGAGAACAGATGATCTACATCAGAATAATATTTCTGAATAACTTTTTTTTTACATTGCATAAAATCTATGGAGACTTAATGCACAAGTGTTTGTAGTAGGCTACATAAACCAATCATAAAATTGGCAAAAAATTATAGATATTAGTGGCTATTGTTCAGCAGTGTATTTGATATATTACCGAATTAAAAGCAAGAGATGTGATAAATTATATCGGTAAAAAAAAAAAGGTATTACGACATTTCTGTCCCCCTCACTTCTGAAAAGATGGCTACGCCCCTGCGTATGAACACAAATGCAGTAACATGCAAGATGACAATATTAGTTATAAACGTAATTAAACAGTTTTATCTTCATGATAATCAATAAATCACTGTTGTGGTGAGGGAACTGTTGTAAGATGAGCCAGAGAATATCTGCTATATTGTCTGGCTCATCTGACAACAGTTCCCACACCAGCGATTTATAGATTATCATGACAGAATACGCTAATCAATGACTGAAGATAGTTGGCTCATAAATTCATCAACTATCCATTCAGAAACGTCAAAAGGCTTAACAGTTTCTGATATTTTCATTGCATGTCTGTGTGAGGTAATCGGAGCTGCTAACATGAGCTCTTGAAGCTCCGCCCTCTTCAAGAAAGAGGGCCGGTATCTGCAGCTCATTTGCATTTAAAGGGACACACAAAAACTCAAGTGCATTTTTGCTCACCCTCAAAAAGTGATAATTTTAACATGCTGTAAAAAATGTTCTGTGGGGTATTTTGAGTTAACTTCACATACACACTCTGGGGACATCAGAGAATTAAATAACAAGCGTCAAGTAAAAAGAGGCATTATAGGTCCCCTTTAACCACTCCAGCAACATTTTCATTTAGAATGTGGTAATATGCAGTAAAATGTATGGATTTAGCTGTACTTGAAACTACTGAATGAATAATTGTCACTGAATAATAATTGAACATCATAACACTATGTATCTTCTGTAGAGCTGCTTTATTGTTGAAATTGACGTTGTCACAGGACTCACTTGTTGAGGTTGTGAGGGTTTGGTAGGTGTTTGGAGAACCGAACTTCTCCAGTCAGATCCTCGTAAACCACAATATCATCTAGTTGTTTCTGCAACAGCTTGCCGTGCCTGAGGAAAAGAGAGCGGTGTGAATTCAAACAAACCTGGATTTATTTTGCAACACACCCTTCAGCGCTGGCGTCGGTCTTGATTTTTCTTACGTTCTCAGAGTTTACATTTTAAAAACAGTCCATGTGGTGAGAATACTGGAGCACGGCCAATCACAGTACAGCGATCTCCGGAATAATAAACTATTGCGGCAGGAATATTATCTTTACTCAAAACATAAGAAGTTAGAACAATAGTGCGTCATGCAAGTTTATCAAAGTCTGTTCTGCCTGAAGCACAGGAACTCTGGCTCAAGCTGTCAGGTCATGACTTATGAAAGAGCGGCTCTACTTTTGTTTTGAGTCCCGCTATTGGATTAATTTACATACAGAAGATAGCATCACACTGATGCCACTTTTACACTGCATTTAAACTGAAGAGCGAGTACACACAAGTGCCCCTATTATACTTTTTCGATTACCTTTCCTGTAGCTGTTTGAAAATGTAAAAGTGTGCGACAAACAAAGTTATTTTGAATTGATTCTGATCTGCCTGAAACAAGTCATCAGTATTTCCAAACTCACTTCCCGAAAAATACTTGCATAACGATGTAACAAATTTGTATATGTAGCTGAGACTGAAAGAGTTTGGGATTTTGGAAATGATACGGAAAAACAAGTCATCCTTTCTCTTTGTAGACTGAGGGCTCGATCATACACCCGATGCAATGCGACGCCAGATGCAACACGAGTGCACTGCAAAAAATGCTTTTCTTACTTAGTATTTTTGTCTTGTTTCTAGTCTAAATATCTAAAAGTCTTAAAACAAGAAGTATTTACTAGACAATTAAAAGTAATTGTCTTGTTTTGGGGAAAAATAACTTAAAATTAAGAGTTTTTGCTTAAAATAAGAAAAATAATCTGCCAATGGGGTAAGAAAAATAATCTTAACTCAAACAGAAAACAAGATTATTTTTCTTACCCCATTGGCAGATTGTTTTGCTTATTTTAAGCAAAAACTCTCTTAATTAAAGGAACACTCCACTTTTTTTGTCCCTTAGACAAAACTTAGAGTTAAACACTTAATTTTTACCGTTTTTGAATCCATTCAGCCGATCTCTTTATCTGGCAGTAGCACTTTTAGCGTAGCTTAGCATACATCATTGAATCGGATTAGACCGTTAGCATCGTGCTCAAAAATGACCAAAGACTTCACTATATTTTCCTATTTAAAACTTGACTCTTCTGTAGTTACATGATGTACTAAGACCAACAACAAATGAAAAGTTGCAATTTTTTTAAAGATCGATATAGCTAGGAACAATTTTCTGTGTAATATCACCATAGACTGTAAAAAAAATATGGACGTAGTGTCCGTGACGTCACCCATAGGATTCTGATAAGCCGTTCTGAAGCTTAAAGTATGGGCGAGCTGGGCGTTGCCATCTTGTGAGCGAGTCAACGCGTGTCACTCCCGGATAACAGAAAATGGGCAAAAAGGTGGGATGTGGGCGGAGCTGAGGTGACGCAGTAACTATAGACGGCGGATAAATGGCTATCCACTTGTAACCACGCCCTTAATTATGCAGAACCTTAAGGCTTTATATAACGGAAACGAATGAGTTATAAAAAAATTCACCCCCCTCAGAGTTGTCATGAAGATCAAAATTAGCCTTATAAGCCAAAACCACAATTTGTACCAGGCTGTAAACATGTTTTTTTCTGCTTTAAAGTTGAGAATTTAAACATGGGGCTCAATGAGATTCTGCTCCCTTCTGGAGCCTCCCTCTAGCGGCCAGTTGAGGAATTACAGTTTACATTACTTCCGTAATGGCTTCAAGAGAGATCGCGGGAGGTTGCCGCTTGAATATCACTGCACTGCTTCACCCATGTTATGGCAGCAAAGTTCCCTGATTCTTACGCAGGAATGAGAGAATAGTTCCTATCTATAATCTGTCTAAAAATCTAAACTTTTCATTTTCCGTTGGTCTTAGTACACGATGTAACAACAGAATAGTAAAGTTTTAAATTGGAAAACTATTATCTTTGAAAAAATGAAGTCTTTGGTATGTATGCTAAGCTACGCTAAAAGTGCTACCGCCAGATACAGAGATCGGCTGAATCGATTCAAAAACGGTAAAACTCAACTGTTTAACTCTAAGGGACTTGGAAAATAAGCCTTTTTCAAAAAAAGTGGAGTGTTCCTTAACTGTAAGTTATTTCTTCTCAAAACAAGACAAATACTTTTGCTTGTCTAGTAAATACTTCTTGTTTTAAGAATTTTTAAATGTTTGGACTAGAAACAAGACAAAAATACTAAGTAAGAAAAGCATTTTTTGCAAATTTCAGCCCGACGCTGTTCTCATTTTCACGTCCAGCTCCACACTGTTTAAATATCAAAAGCACTGGCGTATCTGTTCACCCATCTGTGTGTGTGTGTGTGTGTGTGTGTGTGTGTATCTGTTTACCCATTGGGCGTCTGGTCTAAACCAGGTGTGTTCAGGAGCATTGTTGGAGCGTTGCTATTTTGAGGAACTGAAAACGACTGCACCATTGACCAACACACACCTGCTCTTAAGTCAATAGTGCAGTATGTTTTCAGTTATTTAAAGAGTGTGTTAGTAATATGAGCCTATAGGCGGTGCACAACACGTATACACTCTAGTTATTACACACACAAGGAAGCGCAGCAACACACAGTTATTTTTAAATATTCAAAACAAAAGGATTCCTCTCTGGAGAAGCGTTCAGTTGTAAATAGCGAATCTGCCATGGTGCGAGCACAACTGGCTTTTAAAGGGAATGGGAGATGAGACTCTGATCGCCCAAAACACACCCATGACGCTATAAGAGACGAGGGACAACCCTTTTACTCCACAAGCTTTTTCTGTCGTTAAACTACCAAAAAGTGGATTTGGACATATCTTAAGCAGCTACACCACGAGCTTTAGACCATGCACGCAGAACGTTAAAATCAGGCCCTGAATCTGACAACGAACCATTTTTTTTGACCTTGGATGCATGTGAACCTGTTCAAGAAGACCCCAAAATAAAACTAGGAACCTTTAAAATAGCATAATACGGAAGCAGAAATGAAAGCTGCTGTTCTCTGCGTGTTTTTCCGTCGACTCCGGTCACGTTCTAATGTAAATTGTGCAAGCTTATTTTGTCAAAAGCGCATCTTAATACCAGGTGTAAACGGCCTAAAGACAACCATCAGATCTGCGTATCAGACCTTACGGTGTAAAACACTGAGGGCATAATTACCATTGCACGGGTTGCCAGTTTGGTAGAAAAGGCCTGAATCCTGTGATACACTCAAAAACCAGCGTCCCGAAACTCCAGTAATCCACCGCCACAGTGTACTTCTGCTGTTCTAGCAGCTCAGGGGCCTGAGAGAGACGGACACGATACTTTATATCAGTAAAGATGAGATGCTAAACAATCAAAAAGTCTGATGATTTGATGAACCCACCAAATACTGCAGCGTCCCAACAAACGACGTGCACAGGCTGCTCTGGTCCAGCTCTTTAGCGTAACCCAGATCTATGATCTTATGGACCAACTACAGGAGGCAGGAAACATTCATGCTTCTTCAATTTAGCAATAAAATATGATAGTAAAAACACTGGTGTCTAATTGCTTTTAGAAACAGAATTAATCCAAAATGAAATATTAAAGCATTTAATTAAAAAACATTATTATTTAGTGAATTGTATCATTTTAGCACTCACCCTTTTTTCTCCCTGTTGAAGGACGATGTTTTCTGGTTTGAGGTCTCTGTGTATAATTCTCATCCCATGGAGGTACGTCAGCGCCGAGGCTGGAGAGAGACAGATTTTTATTGGCTGTATTTACATTTTAATGAGATAATCAGGGCTTGACATTGTATTTCAGCAGTGGCGTGTAACGCAGTCACTCCTAGTCCCTTTGGCGGGTTGAACTTTAGATATATAATATTATACATTTTTGAATAGTAGTCTTTTAAAAGGGGCCTTCAGGACAAATGTGGGCAAATAATTTAAAAAAAAATTGTTTCCTCAATCTAAGCTGTACAAGATTTGGTTACTTTTCCTAAGTTTATCACCTGAACATGCACAAAAATAATTGACTCGATTCAACGATGTTTAAGTGGTTGGGAATAACTCAAATTTGGTCCTTTTGTGGACAAAAATGGGCACTAATATGAAATGAATGGGAAATACTATATTTGTCCAATACAAATAAATCCAAAGCAATGCAGATCATACATACACATACATGAAGGGGTGAGCCTATACAATCCCAATGTGGCACACACAAACACACACACATCCACAAAAGCATCGCATTGAAAGCCATTGAATAAGCCTAAAACACAGCAGGTTTTTTTCATTTTACTGTCAAATAAAAAAGTCACTCACATACACAAACAGAGGAAGTTAATGAGCCAATCACTGAGCATGTATGGCCGCACAGTACACAAATACTGTAATGTGACAGTGAGGGAAAATTACCATCTGGCATGGATCGCGCGTGGGTGTGATCACATTAACATTGATGAGCTGAGCTGAGCTAGGAGAAACTGTGCATCTCTTTAGATGCATACATTACAGATTACATTGCAGGGGAATATTACCAACTCATGTACCTGTGTATACAGATGGATCAAAATCAGACAGTCGGGTATCGGCTGCAGTAGTGATTGGGTCAAAACGCTATGGAAAATGCATTTCTGGACAAAGTTAAAGGGGGGGTGAAATGCTGTTTGATGCATACTGAGCTTTTTACACTGTTAAAGACTTGGATTCCCATCCTAAACATAGACAAAGTTTCAAAAACTAATGTTGGACGTTTGATGGAGTATTTCTGTGTCAAAAATACTCCTTCCGGTGTCTCACTAGTTTCGGAGAGTTTTTTACGAGTATGGGTCGGCTTGACGTTAATAGAGCGGAAGGTCCTTGTATGGGCCGTACGGGCTCTTCTCCCGGTAGGGTGCGTGCGCGTGACCAGAGCGAGAGAGGAAATGCACGCGCATAAACACTCCCTCTGCTGCAGATCCAGTCGATCCAGGCGCCACGCTCCCCTTTATTCCTATGGGTGACGTCGAGCGACTTCAACACTTCAGCACAGCATTCTGGGAAGGCAGCGCTGCATTTGAACCGATTTGAACGCAGAAATGACGGGAAGCTTCACAACATTGCGGATCTCCACGGTCACTGCTGTCACAGGACTTCACCAAATCATACCAAAGAAGTGTGTTTTTGACGGAGCGGTCCCAGCGATAAAGGTTCGGTCCTGCTTTGGAAGCAGCCGGTGAGTAAAACTGCTTCAAATGTCTGTGCTGTTGGCTCGTCGCGTGAGTAAACATCAGTAAACGACACGATCGCGTGCTTCGTCATTCAAATGGGCTAACGGACTCTATTGTGTTGTTCTATGTACACTAGTCTGACGTGCAAAGAGTAAATACAGTCCATACCACAGAGACGGACGTCCTGCTGTTGCTGCTTCTCCTGTTCAATTTATTTCAGCCTCCGAATGATTCTGGATCATATATCTATTAGCGGAGATCGATAGCGATGGGTTTCTCCACGCTTGAGGACGTCACCGCTTTGCGCACTCGTCATTCTTTAGCTCCGCCCACACGATACGCCTCCAGCCGCTCGTTTTTTTCCGGAAAGACTCGGTACAGCCTATATTTCTTTTATAAATATAATAAAACAAGACTTTTTGGAGATATGAAGGATGCAATACTACTCTATAGGTACTCAAGATTGACATGAGATTGACTGAAAATGAGTGTCCCCCCCCCCCTTTAAATCTTCACAGCTGAAGCTTGTGCATTACTTCTAGCTCTTGAACAAATTAAGAAGGAAGAACAAAGCAACTTTTTAATTCGCACAGATTCTAAATCCTGCTTCAAGCACTTGATTCTTTGAAAATTGAACATCCTATAATTAATAGCGTAATAAGGAAAGTGGACTCTTTAAAGAAACAAGATGTTAATATTGTTTTTTGTAGGATACCAGGTCATATGGGATTGACTGGTAATGAACAAGCAGATAAAGCAGCAAAGGACGCACTTCAGTTGGAAATGACAGAATGTAAAATACCAGCATCTGACGTTAAACCCATATTGAACCTGTACATTTACAACAAATGGCAAAGGGAATGGAACGAAATGTGTAAATAACCAATTATATGAGGTCAATCCAGTTTTAAATCAAGGAGTTATTCGTTATTATTTTGAACATGTATATACAACCTGGTCATATCTGAGATGCCGAATTGGACATTGAAGACTCACTCATTCATATTTTTTGAAGGGGGAAGGAAACCGGTTTGTGATTTGTGTGAGAATTTCATGAGTATAAAACATATTTTAATAGAATGTCCTTTTCTAAATAATATTAGACAATGGTTTTATTCAGAAAACACATTAATTGATATTTTTAAAAAGGTTTCTCCTGGAGTCATTTTAGATTTGTTGTCAAATATTCAAATGAAAGATTCTATGCAATTGTTGTTATTATGACTGTTGTTACTGATATATATGCCTGAGTTTTGTATAGTGATTGTTTTTTAAGATATTATTGTAAACAATGTATTGAAGTGATACTGTTGATTGCCATGAATATAGCCATTGCTGCTAATATGGCATTAAATCATAATACGTTTCATGTTTCTGTGATAAGTATCTACTGAGGCCACATTTATACTGCAGGTCTTGATACAGTTTTGATTTGGTGACTATATACTTTTTTGGGACAACCCGCTTACATCATCTTTTAAAAGTGACCCGTATCCGATATTTGCATTTAGAGTATCCACTGGAGAAACAGCCCAAGGCGGAAGTTAAACGGTTAAATATACAATGGATGCAGAAGAGATGACTATTCAATGGTTTGCTTTCCTTTTCTTTAAAGGTCAGCAAAACATCGTCCTCCATCGTGCCATTACTGTCATGTGATCGCAGTTTTTATCCACCCGAGTTGACGTCATTCGCCTCCATCTCTTTTTCAATGACGGTCAACTCGCATTTATTGGGAAATATCCAAATTCACGCGGCATTTTCCTGCTTACGCATTCACATGTCATATCCGATCTGTGCCACGTGAGAGGGAATAATCAGAATTGGGTCACTTAAACCATACGGTGTCAATGGGGCCTGAGTTTTGAGAGAGAGAGAGAGAGAGAGAGAGAGAGAGAGAGGAGAGAGAGAGAGGAGAGAGAGAGAGAGAGAGAGAGGAGAGAGAGAGGAGAGAGAGAGAGAGAGAGAGAGAGAGAGATGAAAGCGCACCCTGCTTATATTCTTTATTTTACAAAAACACAAGGATTTGTTTTTATTGTGAGAGAACACAAATAAAACTAGATGTATGTATGCATGGCCAAAAATGATGAAGTATTTTAAGTTGTTTCCGCTGACATGAGAAATAATTGTGCGATGTGTTATGAGGGTTAAAGTGTATGACTTTATTTCTTCTGTGGAATGCGTCTCTGGATTTTGTCCATATTTTATTTTGGGTTCTGCAGAAGATATAGCCTTACAGACTTAGAATGACATGCATACTAAATGATGACCGTAATTAGGCTTCGTAATAAATTCTCAATAATAGTCCTGTAGGATCAGGGTCAAACACCTGCCGATTTTACTGGAAACATGACTTCCACATGAACTGATGATCATGTTCATCTCATGTTTCATTTAGGAAACCGCAGTGTTTTCACTTGAGAGGAAACTAAACAGGATGAGGCTGGTGACTAAATCCAGGTTCATCTTTGTGATTTAACAGGAAAATCTCTGGTGGACCACAGAGTGACCGTAGATAATGTAACAGCATTTGTGACCTTTCATTAGATCCTGTTTGAGCTTGTTCATTCCTGATCAAGTGTACACAAAGAGAATCTACTCAGAGTGAAACGGCAGATGTACTACTACGGGCCAGATTTACTAACAACTTGCGTCAACGCAATCCCTCTTTTAGTGTTTAAAACTACTGTCAGGATTTACTAAATACACTTAGGGACAAATTATCACTGAAAGGTCATGGACAGGGTTATTTTTGCTGCTGACCTCATTGCATAGGCATTTGTAGGAGTTTCACTTCCAGATGCGAAATGTATGGGAGAAGAGTATTTAAATTACTCATGCAAGGTGATTTACTAAGGTTTGCTCTCATCCATTTACTGGTGTTGGTGAAATTTTATTTTCAGCTCAAAAAAGGCATGTCTTAAACCAGATGCTAATTTGTAATGGTGGGATAACATATCAATATGGCAATGTATTGTTGTCCTTTTCTGTGCGTTTTGTTTAAATTGATATGCTGGTGTCAAATATCGATGTTTAAATTGGTAAAATAAGGCTCTCTAAATAATTTCCCATGCTCTGCATCACTACTTGATGGCTCTTTGAGGTGGCGCTCAACACATGAATGAGGGAAACGTGAATATAAGTTAACTAGCCCAGTGTGCAGACGAAGAAACATCAACAACAACAAAAACGCAATTCTAAATGTTTTTCTGATGCAAGACTTTTATTTTGAAAGACGTGCGTAAAAACAACTGTTGACGCTTCTGTCAGAGTGCCTGAGAAAAATCAAGCGGCAACCTCCCGCGGTCTCTCTTGAAGCCAATACGGAAATAATGTAAACTGCAGTTCATCGACTGGCCACTAGAGCGGCTCCAGAAGGAGCAGACTCTCATTGAGCTCATGTTAAAATGCCCAACTTTACAGCAGAATAAAACATGTTTACAGCCTGGTACAAATTGTGTTTTTGTCTATACGGCTAATTTTGACCATCATGAAGGGGTTAATTTTTTTATAACTCATTCGTTTACATTATATAAAGCCTTAAAGTTCTGCATAATTAAGGGCGTGGTTACAGGTGGATAGCCATTTATCTGTTGTCTATAGTCATTGCATCACCTCAGCTCCGCCCACATCCCGCCCTTTTGCCCATTTTCTGTTATCCGGGAGTGACACGTGATGACTCGCTCGCAAGATGGCGACGCCCAGCTCGCCCATACTTTAAGCTTCAGAACGGCTTATCAGAATCCTATGGGGGACGTCACGGACACTACGTCCATATTTTTTTACAGTCTATGAGAGAAACACATTGTCCTAATTCAGTATCTATGGTGAGATGTTGGTGTCTATCGTTATTTTCGTAACTTGTTACGAAATAAAAAGTCTCACCTCATAAAACGAACTTTCCTGTCCTGTCGGATGTTATACTATGCGTGTTTCGGATTGTGTTTGCGCACTTGCTTTGTCCAGGCTAGAAAAAAGCTTTTTTTTGTCCTGATTCAAGTGTTTAGAAACCAAATTTGAGACGGCTGTTGTTCATTGGTGATTTCAAACATGAAATTTAAAGGCCTCCTGAAATCAGAATGTAATTTTTTTTTTTTTTTTTTTTTTTTTTTTTACAATGTAGGAAATGGTGAGAGAATGTCCTACATAAAAACGGAAAATGTACTGGTCATTTTCTGCCAGAACATTATCCAGTAATATTACGAAAATTTCCATTAACCCTTAAAACACAAACTAATGCAGTGTGTAATTAAAAAACAACAACATGTAAAACATATTCCTTCATATTGATACAGTACATTGTGCCTATTTTTACTGACTTTTTTTACAGTGTAGTATTGTGTATTCACCATGGTTTCCATAACCCCAAAATGCCATGTCATTTTCACTGTTATTTTCTTCTATTTTTAAATGATTGCTGGCTCATACCAACGTAATTGTATTAACATAACTAGTTTGGGATTGCTATTTAAAGCCGTACCTAATAGGCCTGCTGTTTATTTTTCAGTATTAGTCATATTCTTACTAATTGTGTGTAGTTCATGTTAAAAGGGGATTTTTTAGTGTGAAATAAACTTGCTTTAAAGTGGGTCATGGCTTAACCAGGGGAAAACATGGGTCTCATGACCAGAGGTGTCAAAAGTACTCACATTCATTACTCAAGTGGAAGTATAGATACTAGGGTTTAAAAATACTTCTGTAGAAGTTGAAGTATCAACTCAAGCTTTTAACTTAAGTAAAAGTGTAAAAGTACTGGTTTCAAAACTACTTAAAGTATAAAAGTAAAAGTAATGTAAGGAAAAAAAATGCTATTAAAGACAAAAGCTTAGGCCAAACCACAGGGGCCTATAGTGCACTACCCCACCTCCTCAAAAAACATTTTTCTAAAGGCCATAATGACTATAATGTTATATTAAAATGTTAATGTTGAAAAATTTGGGAGGCACTGGCTACCTGTTTCAGCCGCATATATAGGCCTACCCATTGAAAATGAATGCATTTTAGTACAATGGAAATATACCATTATGTGTACTGCTACGCATTAACATGTGTTTCCTGAAGCGGAAGATATGATGACTAGTTGCCTATAAGTAATGTTATCAATAACCTTTATTGGAATGTAAATGTAGGCTACATTTGTGATCAGTGTTGCCAGATTGGGTCGACGCTTTAGAGCCCTACGGGCCCTGACTTTTACACCCCTAACCTCATACCCACTGTCGGCCGCTGACTGCTTGGTTGTCACTTTAAAAAAAAAAAAAAAAAACAAACAAATAATCCAAACATTTTTCTAAATTAACTTTAATAAAGAAACTAAACAAAATATAACTACTTGGACATTACAAAAAAAAGCTGAACTATTTTAATGACTGCAGGAGTGTGTCATAGGATTGTGCAGGGCCTGTGCAGGGCTCAAAGCTCAACAAAACCAGCTCGCTTTCCTCCTCTGTCAATATATAGTAAAATGCAATTTATTCCTGTGATCAAAGCTGAATTTATCATCATTACTCCAGTCTTCAGTGTCACATGATCCTTCACTAATCATTCTCATATGAGGATCTGATGATCAACACACATTTATGATTATTAGCCTTTATGCATTGCCAAATGCAGACATGCATTTAATTGATCACAAGTAATATTGTTAATATTACAAAATATAATAATTTATTTAATAAATGCAAATAAATGCTGTCCATTGAACTTACTATTCATCAAAGAATCCTGAAAAATAAAATGTATCATGGTTTACACAACATTTTATAGCAGCACAACTGTTTTCAACAATGATAATAATCATAAATGTTTGTTGATTATAAAATCATCATATGAGAGTGATTAGTGAAGGATCATGTGACACTGAAGACTGGAGTAATGATAAATTCAGCTTTGATCACATAGGAAAAAAGCTGTTTTAATTTGGTCTGTTAACTTAATCTGTTTTAACTATTTTTGATTAAATAAATGCAGCCTTGGTGAGCAGAAGATACTAAACATTAAAAAGCTGCATTATTCATATGATAGGCCTACTTTATTTTCAATAAATAGGCTACAATCAGATGGCTTGAAAAACACACATAAAGCATATATTTTCGCACTCGTCTGATTGTCTTCGTCACGTTTCATCACTCATAACGATTGTTTTCCTTCAGCTGCAGCTCCAGCGTGACTGGATATTACCTCTACGAATCCACTTTTGGACTTTGGACTTTCTGTGAGAGTGCCCTCCTCATATTTAGATGCGAATAAAATGACAGGTCATGCATAGATAATTTTTTGTCTCTGATTTTAAATCTTAATGTATTCACATTGGTTTCTATATAAATACACTTGCCCGTGACCTCAAAAAGCGCTCTATCAACCGAGATTAGAGCAGGCTGTCTTTAGCGTCCCTGTTAATTTGGCCGCCGCCGCGCAGGGTAACGCTGGTTCGAATCCCGCTCGGAGCGGGTCGACTAGAATCTGTGAGACCCAATAAAAGTGCTGGGGACGAAAATACCTTTTTATTAAAAGTGAGGGGGACACGTCCCCCCCGTAATCTACGCCCATGCCACTGCCAAAATGCATAATTCATTGATACTGTACAATAATCCGCCGACAAAAAAATAACAATGCGCTTAGCTTTGCTCTGACAAAACTACAGTAGCCTACCCTTGTGAAGTTCATAGAACATGCACTTACCACAGTCAAAACTGATTCATCATTGATTCAAACCTCTTTCAGCAGCTGTTGGGGTTGCTAGTTGCAGATGTCCTGAGTGTGTATATTATGATGGACAGGAATCATGATTATATTTATAAAGAGTCTTCGAGTCACAGGTGTAATCCACGTTTTCTGTAGAAACGGCTTTTATATATATACTGTATGTATGCCACTTTAGCATAGCGATCACTTGAATACATCTACGACGAGTTATCGCACTAAAAACCTGGCTGTCATGAATGAGCGCGTCTGCTGCTGATTGACTGAAAGTGCTTGCTAGTCCGCTGGAACCCGCCCAATCTGGCAGCACCGCGTGCGTAGTAACCAATAGGGTGTTGGTTTGGTATATGTTTACGCTTCTCATCCAACCACAATCAAATTCACACTATCCGGATGACGCGATTTATCTGCATAGTTTTTTTTTTTTTTAAACAAGATGAAATAAAAGAGGAGTAACGAGGCTATTTTTAAAAAGTAAGGAGTAGAAAGTACAGATAATTGCGTGAAAATGTAAGGAGTAGAAGTAAAAAGTAGGCAGAAAAAGAGTTACTCCAGTAAAGTATAGATACTCAAAATTTCTACTTAAGTAAGGTAACGAAGTATTTGTACTTCGTTACTTGACACCTCTGCTCATGACCAAACCAGTCGAGAACCACTAAACTAGCCTAAGAAAAAGAGGGTTTAAACGGGACGGCAGACAGCAGTGTGAGTAAAATACATGGCCTAGCCACATTTAGTCCAAAGTTTGGACCCACTTCGGCTTTTATACCATTGATGGGACGAGCAAAATTCACTAAGAGTTTGCATTTTACAGGAACTGGCTGGTAAAGTGCATGGGTAACACCACAAACATGCAAAGCCTCACTTTCTCATTAATTTTTTTTTATTTGCTTAAACTTCAATTTAATTTGCAGACTTTTTGTGCTGTCTCTAACTAATTTGTCCTGTTTAGTAAACCTCCTAACGGTCAAAGATATCTCATAACCTTCTCCCTCTCGAACCATGTTTTTCACGAGACGAGACGTTCTGAAAGTTACAAGTGAAAATAGATGCCGACAAATTCCTAGTTCTGCTTCTCAGGAGAGAACAAGTTCCCCTAAAAAAGACCCCAGAAATCTCACATATGAGATTCATGAGAGATGCCAAGAAACCAAAGTCTGCATTCAAAAGTCTCATTATGAACTCAAACATGATCTGAGCGGCTCCACGTTCAGTCATAGCGCTTTACTCGTACTTCAAGACTTGTTGAATCATTTGGGTCTGTTTATATTTCTAGGGATTACAAAAAAGGTCTGCAATGAAGTTAAATGAATCATAGTTTAAGCTTAAGTGTTTCCATTTCTGTTCTACAGATCAAATCAAGTCATACAGGTTTGGATCGACACAGGGGCGAGGAAATGAGGACAATTGTCCACAGGTTTTAGTAGAGCTCCCACACATTTCTCGACATATTTTTGCTAAAAAAAGACAACTTATTTCTGTGTGTGTGTGTGTGTGTGTTCCTTGTTTGGCAATACTTGTGAGGGCACAAATGTCCTCACTTAAGCCCCGTTTCCACCAAAATTACCCAGAACAATTTGTACCAAGAACTTTTTTACAGGAACTTTTCTCCCCCCCAGACCTGCAACTGTCTGCGTTTCGACCGCGATAAAGTTCCGAGAAGATTAGGCAAATTAGTCCGGTGATGTAGGACTGCGCGCGACTGCTCCTCCAAATCAGTGAAGGATAGTAATCATTTTTAAGTGTACCGATTGAAAGGTTTAGTGGACTATTTACATGAGACGTTATCTAAACCGATCTGGTGTTTACATGTGATGACTTTCAATCGCAATCATTTTGTCACATGCAGTTTGTCTGCTGCATCAAAAATGTCGCCGCTGTTTTCTCCAGCAGCTGAATGTGTTAACTGTAGCCATAGCAACTCTTAACGGCCACCAGGACTAATACAGTATTATTTATAGCTATTTGTTGTAAAGTGTAATAATCATCTCAGAAAAAAAAAATCTTCTGTCAGGCGCAGTTAAAGTAAAAACTGCCCGGGGCAATATACGCTGTGTCATTACTCCAACATTATCTTCATAACTCACGAAATAAAAAGTTTACCCCTCAGAAAAATTTACTTTCCTCTCTTGTCAACATGAGCGCGGAGCGCGCCGTCACGTCATGTAAGGACACACACTTTAAAAGTAATCGGTCAGGTCGTTTACATGGTGAAAAAAAATGAATAACGAGTATGGAAGAGATTCAAGCTGTGCTGCTTTTGCTGGTTATGTATAGGTTTACTAAAGAGGTAATTAACAACGACAGAAAAGAGCACTAATATGCAGATTCAACAGCATATTCAGAAAGCTTGTAAAGCTAGACAATGTATATTATTATCAGCTATTACGGACATTGCACGTGAGATGGCTAAGACGAACGCGCGCCACCAGACAGAGAGCAAGACTGATTTTACTGAACGCAGAACGAACCTCGCAAAAGACTTTTAAAAATGCCGGTTGAACTAAAATGCTGCGTGAGCTAAACCAATCAGCATGTTCAGCGCCCAAGTCCCGCCCTCGAAAGTTCCTGAACTTTGAAAAAGTACTACCTCGCGAGCAGCGCCGTTTGGAGGGGGAAATATTTACCCGGAACTTCATTTATACCCTGGTTCCTGCGGTCTAAACACACGAAGTACCACCCAAAGTTCCTAGTTCCTGGGTAAAGTTCCTGCGGTGGAAACGGGGCTTAATATAGTAAAATTTGAAAAAAATGTACTGGTGAGGACATTGGACTGGTCCTCACTAGTTAAAAAGGCTTATAAATCGGCCAAAACAAAAAAAAGTTCCTGTGATAGGTTTAGGGATAGGGGTTGGTTAGGGGATAGAAAGTATCATTAACCTGATATAAAATCAATGGAAGTCTGGTAATGTTCTCACTAATATAGTGAAACAAACGTGTGTGTGTGTGTGTGTGTGTAGACATCAGATTGGTCTGATTCATCCTTTCCACCTACTGCAAATCTGGGTTAAATATTTGACTGGGTGTATATTCTGAGATTTAAAAGAGCTGATGTGACACAAACGCAGATTCAGCAGAAACGTAAACAGACGCAGCCGCCACAGAATAGTTCTGCTGACCTCTGTTTACGGCTCGCATATGTTCACGTGATCACGAGAGAGCGGTCCGTTCATCTGACTCACGTCTGCTGGGACTCAAGCCTGCGCTGGAAAAACTGACGGAAACAGCTGGCCGTGTTATTTGTGCTGTAGAGCCCGATGAAATCTGTTTTATATCTTCCCAAAATCTTGTTTTGTGTTTTATTTTTCTGGATTCCACTTGAATGGTTAAACTAAATTGCATTAAGCAAAAAGCATGTCTAATTAAATTAAATTGAAATACGGCTCTACGTAATTTTTTTCTTCCTTAAATTCCTTTTTTCCCCGTTTAAATGTTCTTATTTTTTAACATAAATTTCATTAGTCAAAAAAATTTGTCTAATTAAATTAAATAATATGTAATATTATTACACAAGTTTAACAAATTAATTTTTACGCCTCTATGAAATCGGTTTATTATATCTTATTTTTCTGGATTCAGTTTTATTGGTTTGGTTCAATCTTTTAATATTCAAAAGCATGGGCGTCGCTAGGCCCTTTTTAGGGGGGCTTTAGCAGTTATTACCCCCTAAACTAATGCCTCAGCCCCCCTAAAAAATATGTGAATAACCTTTAAAACATATGAAACTGGCGGGAGGCTTCGGCTTCCTCCCATTTTTTAGTCTGTAGCCTCGTTCACACCGCCAGCGACACGCAGCGACAAAGCGACACGATCCCATTCATTTCAATGGAGCGCTGGCGACTTCCGGCGACACGAGCGACAGTGACCGTTGGCGACAGAATGTGGGCGTGTCAAGCGAAACGAGACACGCGACAAAAGTTCAGAAATTTTAACTTTATGCAAATGAGAAGCGATTTTCGCGAGCGACAACCAATAGGAGTGAAGTCAGTGGAGTGCACGTGATCAGTCTGCTGTACTGCTGCTACTGCGGTGTCCGGAGGAGTTGTGGATATTAGCTTTTAGCAAGCCCCCTGTTCTTTATAATATGTCTCTGTGTAGCCTACATACAGAGACACATTTAAAAAAATGATGCATGGAAAAACGTGTCTGGGATTGTGGGTATATAAAGTAAGTTTTGACTTAACTGCATGCAATATGGTCTACCTATTACAGTACAGTGTGTATGTATTCTAATAACTTGCTCTGTTCTGCAAAACACTAGTAATAAAAACGGTACTATAGTACAAATATATTTAATGACGTTTATATGCAACCCGTAGTGGGAACGCCCACTAGCGACAAGAATCTCTGGCGCTGGCGACATGCAGTGACAAAATCGCTGGCGGTGTGAACGGGGCTTGTCACTTCAATCCGCAGCGGCTCTGAGCAGAGCGCAGTGCACGTCAAAAGCAGAGGTGTGTGTGTGTGTGTGTAAATCTGAGCGTCATTGATCTGTCACCGCTCGTCAATGGCAAAATATTTGATAAAACCAATCAAATCAGAGTAGGCGGGCTTTATGGTCACACAGAAACCGCTGAGGCTGAGTAAATTTTAGCAGCGCAACTCGACGTCAAGTAAGATAAATATATGCAGCTAAACTAAACATTCATGTTTGACATGTTAATTCAGAAATATTACACAAAAGAAAAAAATTATCTTTCGTCTAATTTCGCAATTTTTAACTGGAAATATGCATGTGATTCATGTAGGCCCTAACGAACAAGAAATATTAACAAAGCCATTTTCATCAGATTAAGCATAAGATTAATAATGAATGTGTATATATTGTAAATTAATATAATTCTATTTGTAACATTCAGTAAATAAAAAAACTCAGCTTTTTCAGCCTGTATTGGGCATTAGTAATGAATGTGTTCATACTGTGAATTTAATAAACTTAAAATTTTAATAAACAGTAAATTAACATGTCTAAGAAAATTGTTCATGAAACATATAAATATCAGTATGTTAATATGTAAACCATATGTTTACTTTCTTCACTGACAAAAACAGGAAAAACTATATCAGTCTAGGCTCAGCGATATGAGGGGAAAAGACAGGGCAAGATTAAAACAGAGAAAAAGAGAGATGTGGAGATAAGAGAGAGAAATAATCTACTGCCCAGTGACATGGTTTTCAAGCTATTGTTATCTAATTTTTGGCCTTCAGAACATCTTAAAATGCACATATGTAGATCATAGAAATCTAAATTTTCTCAGTGGAGCATGCCTCCGAACCACCATAACATCTGGGATCTATAAACCCGCCTACATTATTGGGTATGATTAATGTATGTACAGTATGGCCATGCAGTAAGGTATTAATATTTGCTTCATAAGTAGCCTAATGATCAACAGCCAATATCTTCTGGGTATGCATGTTTGTAAGCTATTAGTTAATAGCGCAATTTGGACCCTAAATAGTGTTACCATTTTTTCTACTGGCCTACCCTCACTGGGGGCTGAGCCCCCCTAAAATTAAAATCGTAGAAACGCCCCTGTTCAAAAGCATGTCTTATCAGTTGAATATTTATTAACATTTTTACAATAATGAAATCTAATAATGAGACCTATAAAATCTTTTTTTGTCTCTACAAATTTATTATCAGAAATGCTGTTAATCAAATGAAGGCATAAAACATTTAAGGACAACTCCGGTGAGAAATGACCCCAGAACTCTGGGATGCGTTTTCATGAAAATTGAATGTAAAGAGTTTTATCTCTAAAAACAGATTAGCTTATAGACGAGTCGAGACTGTTTTCCAAGATGGTGCCTGACCGTAAACGTGTAATGCACTGTCTTTATAAAGTATCTTCTTATTAAACTGTTTGTACTCTTACACAGTTCTCAATGCTGCGGTTTGCATGTATGGACCCTCATTATGCTGCCGTGTTAGTGTGAGGCTATATTGAGCCTTGTTAGTGGTATTAACTAGCGGTTTAATTTGACTTATTCTATGCCCCATACACAAGCGTTACAAGCTAATCTGTTTTTAGAGATGAAACTCTTTACATTCGATTTTCATGAAAACGCATCCCAGAGAACGATCTACTCGCTAACCATGGGTTAATTACCCCTAGGGTCATTTCTCACCAGAGTTGTCCTTTAACAAAACAATGAATGTTTTAATATAGAATCAAATGCAAATGTAACAATTCGGGTGATTTTTTTTTTTTTATTATTTTTTTTTTTTTTTTTTTTTTTTTTTTTTTTTGCTCTTTGAGGTTCTGATACATTTCTCTTGGCCAGGGATCATTTGAAAAAGAGCCGATGGTCTCAATATGTTTTCCCTGGTTAAATAAAGGAATAATTTAAAAAACGTGAGCGCTGTGATCAGGCACTGATACGCTGCAAAATAAAAGTCCTGCTTCTAACACATCAGCAAATCAGAAAACTTATCAGACGATGCTGATATTTAAAAAATGCCAAATATGGGCCTTGGCGATATATAGGTCGACCACTAATATTTGACCCAAATTTGGGTTGCAACAACCCAGCATTTTTTTAGAGAGAAGTGTTGCGACTGGTGGAAATACAGGGTATATACAGCAATCCTTAAGTTAAATTTACTACTTTTTAATACCTTTTTTACTACCTTCAGAATATTTTTAAAACCATCACGACATTGAATTGCAAGTGTTAATCAGCGACCTTTCTATTATTTACATAGATTTTGACATATATAACATACAAAAAAGAATAGATTTAGAATCGACAGCAGGAGGAAATCTGTTACAAGTTATCATTCAGACAGTAAAATACATCTCAACATTCACAAAGGTTGGTTCAGGAGAAGCATTACTGCATACACATTTGATTTCAATTAATAATTGGTAATTCAGCAATTAAATTATTTAGTGTTTTTTTTTCCAACAACAAAACCTGAGCCAAATATTACATTTCTATAGCTGTGATAAGTTGTTGAACATTTTTTTCTGTGATTAATCGCAATTAATCGCAATAAAAAAAGAAATGTTTAATACTTTAATATATTTTTTATATAATAATTTCACTGTTAATCAAATTAATGTAGAAACAACATAAAGAGAATATATTTTAAATACTTGTTTAAATGGCATATTTTTATGAATGAAGGCCAGTATTACTGATATTAATACAGCTACATTTTTTACATTTATTATTAGGCTTCAAAAATATAACAGTTTTTAATTTAAGTAAACTTAAAACAATGCTAACATAAACCCATAATAAATGTCATGTTTATTCCTGCCCTTCCTGTCTTAACAGTTAGAAAATATACAGATATTTAATAAAGGTATCAAAGTTAAATGCAGTCTGCACTGCATAAAATATAAATGAAATAGTTAATCCTTATTGAAGCTACAAAAGTTATTTAGTCAAGCCCAGCGAGTCATTTTCTCTGTTCCCTTTGTTCTTTAACTTTACTGACAGGAAGCTTTATTGGCTGCTGTCCCTTTAAGAGCAGACAGCCACGCGGATCTCACTGTTTATATACCGTCTATGGATCGCGCCTCATTCTCTCACAACTCTTTTTGTTCATTTTAGACTTTATATAAATCATTTAAGATTGCTCTTATGAGGATAGTCGTTGAAGATATGCCTTGAAGCAAGTCTAAAATAAAACGTAAGCCAGCCACTTCTGTTGAGCGCGCAGTGTTCTGAGATGATGCCGAACGACCGCTGAATATGACGTCAGCATCAAACATACGTTGAGACGGAGACGAAAGATCTTTGATTGTGCCCAGATCTGCTAAAGCCCATATTTAAACAAACTAACGCGAACGCAGATAGAATTTCAATCAAAATAGGCCACCTGATAGTCTGAAAAATAATACCTAATTTGGAAAAAAATAATACCTCTGAGACCACATTTAACACTTTTAATGGCCTTAAATTTGACAATTTTGATTTATCACTTTTTAATACTTTTTAAAACCCCGCGGACACCCTGAAATAACTTTAGAAAGTCATTGGCTGGTGTATGTGGACTCACATATATCCTGGATGAGTGTCAGTACAGCAGCTTCCCTCATGCCACAGCAGTTCTCAAGCAGGTTCAGGTACTGAACATACAGAAAGCATAGAGATTATTTTGATAATGCAACATGAACATGCAACTGAATTATTTGAATGTTCATATATAATGGGTTTTATCATGCTGCATGTCCAAAAACTCATGTTTACTCAAACCCCATTTGTAAGTGCCACACCTTGCGTAGGTCTCCTCCCTGGCAGTACTCCATGGCCAGCAATGGCAGGTCATTTGTGGCCAGTTTCTGGAGTTCTTCTGGAACATCTCTCGCCGCCACCACATTCATGTGATTCAACCTGCGAGAAGACGCATGCTTTATCATTACGTGCAAACAACAGAGAACTCAATGTACATATAATCTGGGTTGCATAATGTTGTTATTAAAAATGTCCTTGTAATATTCAGACGGCTGGCCGGCCCTGCCCTACACAAACCTCCTATAAAACACACGCTTAGGACAAAGAGAAATAAAAACAGATGAATTCCAGGCACCATAACAGGATAACTGCCACGGCAACACCTAAAACTATCATCTGAGAAAATAAACAGCTCATTTTAACCTTCATAGGCACCATCCTGACATAATTGCTTTAATAACAAAAATTAGAGAGAGTTGCACATTACATCTCTTGTGTAGTCTAAAGAAAGATTAAGCATCTAAACTTTGAAAATGTAATTCTCTTTTTTATTCCTTCGATGATATCCCAATACCCTGGAGAAACACCTCTTTACTGTGCTTGAGATCATTTTCAACAGCAAAATGAGTCCTAACCCCTACTGTAAAAAAATAGTGCACTGATGGTTCCCTATCCCCTATATAGTGCACTGTCTGATCGTTCTCTATCCTCTATATAGTGCACTGTCTGATGGTCCCCTATCCCCTATATAGTGCACTGTCTGATGGTTCTCTATCCCCTATATAGTGCACTGTCTGATGGTTCCCTATCCCCTATAAAGTGCACTGTCTGATCGTTCCCTATCCCCTATATAGTGCACTGTCTGATCGTTCTCTATCCTCTATATAGTGCACTGTCTGATGGTCCCCTATCCCCTATAAAGTGCACTGTCTGATCGTTCCCTATCCCCTATATAGTGCACTGTCTGATCGTTCCCTATCCCCTATAGTGCACTGTCTGATCGTTCCCTATCCTCTATATAGTGCACTGTCTGATCGTTCCCTATCCCCTATATAGTGCACTGTCTGATCGTTCCCTATCCCCTATATAGTGCACTGTCTGATCGTTCTCTATCCCCTATAGTGCACTGTCTGATCGTTCCCTATCCCCTATAGTGCACTGTCTGATCGTTCCCTATCCCCTATATAGTGCACTGTCTGATCGTTCCCTATCCCCTATATAGTGCACTGTCTGATCGTTCCCTATCCCCTATATAGTGCACTGTTTGACCGTTCCCTATCCCCTATATAGTGCACTGTCTGATCGTTCCCTATCCCCTATATAGTGCACTGTCTGATCGTTCCCTATCCCCTATATAGTGCACTGTCTGATCGTTCCCTATCCCCTATATAGTGCACTTTCTGATCGTTCTCTATCCTCTATATAGTGCACTGTCTGATCGTTCCCTATCCCCTATATAGTGCACTGTCTGATCGTTCCCTATCCCCTATAAAGTGCACTGTCTGATCGTTTCCTATCCCCTATATAGTGCACTGCCTGATCGTTCCCTATCCCCTATATAGTGCACTGTCTGATCGTTCCCTATCCCCTATATAGTGCACTGTCTGATCGTTCCCTATCCCCTATAAAGTGCACTGTCTGATCGTTCCCTATCCCCTATATAGTGCACTCTCTGATCGTTCCCTATCCCCTATATAGTGCTCTGTCTGACCGTTCCCTATCCCCTATATAGTGCACTGTCTGATCGTTCCCTATCCCCTATAAAGTGCACTGTCTGATCGTTCCCTATCCCCTATATAGTGCACTGTCTGATCGTTCCCTATCCCCTATAAAGTGCACTGTCTGATCGTTCCCTATCCCCTATATAGTGCACTGTCTGATCGTTCTCTATCCCCTATATAGTGCTCTGTCTGACCGTTCCCTATCCTCTATATAGTGCACTGTCTGATCGTTCTCTATCCCCTATATAGTGCACTGTCTGATCGTTCCCTATCCCCTATATAGTGCACTGTCTGATCGTTCTCTATCCCCTATATAGTGCACTGTCTGATCGTTCCCTATCCCCTATATAGCGCACTGTCTGATCGTTCCCTATCCCCTATATAGCGCACTGTCTGATCGTTCTCTATCCCCTATATAGTGCACTGTCTGATCGTTCTCTATCCTCTATATAGTGCACTGTCTGATCGTTCCCTATCCCCTATATAGTGCACTGTCTGATCGTTCTCTATCCCCTATATAGTGCACTGTCTGATCGTTCTCTATCCCCTATAAAGTGCACTGTCTGATCGTTCCCTATCCCCTATATAGTGCACTGTCTGATCGTTCTCTATCCCCTATATAGTGCTCTGTCTGACCGTTCCCTATCCTCTATATAGTGCACTGTCTGATCGTTCTCTATCCCCTATATAGTGCACTGTCTGATCGTTCCCTATCCCCTATATAGCGCACTGTCTGATCGTTCCCTATCCCCTATATAGTGCACTGTCTGATCGTTCCCTATCCCCTATATAGCGCACTGTCTGATCGTTCCCTATCCCCTATATAGCGCACTGTCTGATCGTTCCCTATCCCCTATATAGTGCACTGTCTGATCGTTCCCTATCCCCTATATAGTGCACTCTCTGATCGTTCCCTATCCCCTATATAGTGCACTGTCTGATCGTTCCCTATCCTCTATATAGTGCACTGTCTGATCGTTCTCTATCCCCTATATAGTGCACTGTCTGATCGTTCCCTATCCCCTATATAGTGCACTGTCTGATCGTTCTCTATCCCCTATATAGTGCACTGTCTGATCGTTCCCTATCCCCTATATAGTGCACTGTCTGATCGTTCCCTATCCTCTATATAGTGCACTGTCTGATCGTTCTCTATCCCCTATATAGTGCACTGTCTGATCGTTCTCTATCCTCTATATAGTGCACTGTCTGATCGTTCCCTATCCCCTATATAGTGCACTGTCTGATCGTTCTCTATCCTCTATATAGTGCACTGTCTGATCGTTCCCTATCCCCTATAGTGCACTGTCTGATCGTTCCCTATCCTCTATATAGTGCACTGTCTGATCGTTCTCTATCCCCTATATAGTGCACTGTCTGATCGTTCTCTATCCTCTATATAGTGCACTGTCTGATCGTTCCCTATCCCCTATATAGTGCACTGTCTGATCATTCTCTATCCTCTATATAGTGCACTGTCTGATCGTTCCCTATCCTCTATATCAGGGGTTTTCAAACTTTACGATGCCAAGGACCGCCATATATGATGCACCTTTATGGGGGACCCCCTTAAATCCATCAATATAGTTTTATGAATTGAAAAACATTTAAACTGTTAGATAAATAGTAAGTATGAGATTTTAAATACAACATTGTTTCCAAATTTAAATTGGATATACTTAATGTTGGACGTATAAACCTGACGAAGGTGTTCAATTAAAAATGACTTGTATAAGCAACTTTCACAATAAATGTATGTACTTGTAAGCAGATCGTGTACCGCAATTAAGAAATTTGATCTACGAACCCAGTGAGCGAGATAAAATGGACTATAGTGAGAGAAATTCACTAGCAAGATACAAAGCAAACATATACAATTCTGAAAGGTAAACAAGGTGAGAAACGTTTAGAAATTAAACAGTTAGATTGGCCAGTAGACTTAATCAATTTTTGCTTTATTTTTTAATTATCAAACATTTTTCTGGGGACCCCTTAGAACCTTCTGGAGGACCCCTGGGGGGCCCCGGACCCCAGTTTGAAAACCCCTGCTCTATATAGTGCAGTCTGATCGTTCCCTATCCCGCGGTTATTAAAATTAAATGTTTTTTTCTCAACATCAGGATTTATTTCATGTTTTTGTAGTTTAAGCACTGATCCCATTCTTATTGCCACTTTCATTCATTTCTAACAAACCTTCTGTTCTGATGAAACTGTTTCTCTCTGGTTTGTCTATGGCAGACTTCACTAAGTCCATTTAAACTGCAGCAAGCCTCCAAACAAGTTGTCCAAGCCTCCACCCGATGCTGCTTTATACAAATTTAGTATAAATAAAAGTTATTGTTTTTAGTCTGTAGTGTAACTAACTGCTTTTTCAAAAGTGTACACTGCAAAAAATTATACTTTTATCTTGTTTTTCAGATAAAATATCTAAAATTCTTTATAACAAGATAAGTCTACTTGAGAAACAGCAATGCATCAGATTTCAGACTTACATATTGTCTCTTAATTATGAGTGGGTTTTGAAAATATACAGACTCTAGAAAGTAATATCTCATGCAGTGTTGCTTCTTGTTTGAAAAATATGCTCAAGATGACCAAACCTTATACTAATCAGTGCTCAGACTCTTAAACTGAAAATAAAATAATCCTTGTTGGAACGTTATGAACCACACAGCAAAGATTCATCACAAATGTTATCATTACGTGGCCACTCACGGATGCCCTGAAATCACGTTGGGTTACGGTGGACACGTCAGAGTCTAACACACACAGACAATCACTGCTTATTTATCATGACGGCCGGGTGAGTTTAATCAGGCCTCGTGCCGTTTGACGTCAGTCTATTTCTGAGCTGCGGCCCTTGGAAAACATGACGGGATTCCTTCGCCCCAAGAAAGAGGTTAAGCAGCTTCTACTGCAGGACATTTCTGAGATTAAACACTGATATCATCATAATTATGGGTTGATCATCACTGTATGTGTGAACTAGAGAAACTCCGTCCTGGGTGTGTTCCCCAAAAACATCTGTGTGTGTGCTCGTTGTGGTCTGGCTATGCACACTGGGCTCTACAAGAGGGTGTTTGAGTCCAGGTTTGTGGCTCAGACAGCCTGCTATAAATCTGAGGAAACCAACATGTCCCCCAACCCCTCTGTCTCTCTCTCGTCACACAACCACTGCAATCCAGGGAACCACACCACAGCGTCATGAAAACACTCACACTGCGACACTCGACGGACAGCGTGCAGTTTTAACTATTTAAAAATTATCTTGCATGCACAATTTATCTTGGAGGTTAAATTTAGTATGGATGACTCCCAGAACTCTGGATTTCATTGGATTAAGATTTCTCAAAAAATCTAAATCTTTTAAACACAATAGTACTACTGTGGTTTATTGGCCATGTAGCATGGTACTACTATGGTGTTCTTTTAAAGAGGTCATGAATTGAGAAATCTAATTTTTCTTGAGCTTTTGACATACAAGGGGTCAACATACTATTAGAATATCCTGCAAGTATCAAAACTTAAAGGTGCACTATGTAGAATTTTTGCAGTAAATTATCCAAAAACCACTAGGCCAGTGTTATATTTTGTTCAGTTGAGTACCTACAATATCCCAGATGTTTCCAACTATTTGTAAACTGTAAGAAAATTGCTATTTTAACTAAGGACTTGTCAGCATAGCGTTTGAGGGAGTCGCCTGTCAATCGCGTCATATCTGCGCTACCCTCGGTTTCGGCTTTTATTTGGCAGAAGCGCTTTACTCTTAGCAGTGTGAACAAGTGAACGCACAGAGTAACGTCAATAACATCATTTACAACACACTTAAATGTATCTACTATGATAAACAGAGCTGCTTTACCTCATAAAAATAACCGGAAGAGCGGATCCGTGCGGGCGCCTGGCGACTGTGTCCCGTCCCGTCATAATAAAAGTCCCGGTGATCATGCGCCGTGTGTTTGTTTAACAATCGCTCCAGCAGCCGTGCTCAGCTCCACAACACTCGGTCCTGCTCTGCTTTACACTACAGTAACGTTAATAACCGCATCCATGAACATGATTTCTGCCCGAGTCCTATTTTCCACCAGCTGAGGTGAAGACCACATGTCCCAAGATGCTGCGCTCAAACTTTGCATCATCAAACTACTCCTTTGTTTTGAATTGGCGACCTCCAGTGGACGGAAAGTTGCATAGTGCACCTTTAAGCTTTCATTGAAACCAAGGTCTGGAAATGTTTCACTTTGGCATGTGCCGATTTATGACGTCATAGATATTTGAAAGCCCGCCTCTGCAGAAGATGATCAATGGCTACATCATCACAACTTCGGCCCAGCCCACTGGAGTGTTAGTGAGATGACGAGGAGAGACGAATGGACTAAAAGTAGCATTAGCTTCCAAAGGATGCTAATGCTAGGAATCTGCTTATTTATTCTCAACAATGTGAACGTCTCAGTTGAGCATTATTTATTTGTATTCGCTACATTTCACTGTGGATTCTTTGGGAAATCAGTCGCAATTTCGGCGCAGACTTTCCAAACAGATTTGGACTCAAGTTAGTGACCGTGTTGATTCTAACACCTGATCTGCAATCAGTGATTTCTAAACTTCACATCGTTTCTCTTAGTAGGACAAAAATAATCTGTTGTTTAAACTGTGATTAAATTATATATAGAAAGCAATCAGACACTCCCTTTACAGTCGCTGGAGCTGTCAATCAAACAACACAAGTTTATCAGTGACTGAGTTCTGGACTCAAGCCAAAACTCCCGTTATAATCAACGCATCTCTAATTACGTTGTGTTTATGATGAAAGTATTCGTTAGTGTTCACAAACCGAGTCACAATGAATCACTGCAACCTTTCATACCCCGATCTGAATATAATGCTATAATCAACACTTCACGATTAGTTAACCTTGAGAGCTGTAATACTAAAATCATGCTAAGAGTTTTTAAGAGAGTTCCACATGTAATACTAGCTATTTCATATGCAAAGATGTGTTAGCCAATCACAGCAGTGGGCGTTTACACTGAAGTCTCACAGCAGCCAATCACAGCAGTGGGCGTATCACGGCAGACATGCCCCTTCAAACTAGAGGTTAAAATCGGGGTAGGAAAAATGCCTTTTATTTCTAAATTATTATTAATCATTAAAACATTCCTCTAACCCATTTTTTTTAAATAATTAATTATAAACATTTGAAATAGACTGATATAGATATTTTTGTTTAGTTGTCTGTTCAAAGTCATGGGATTTGAAACAAAAAAAATCCTGATCCTCCAGAATCGTGCAGCTCTAGTTCACGCCCAAAAAACTTAATACAATAAAGCAGCTTTCCAATAAACAACTGGACATGAATACAGCCACATCTAAACCAACAACAGGAAGAAAACCTCCAGAGATGCACTTGCTCCTAATTTAAGATGAGCCTGAAGGTGTTGTGACGATTCTGTGGCCGTTATACTGGGTCATTTTTTACTACTGCGGTGTCATAAATCCATCCCTCTTTGTTTTGCTCAGAACTTTTGTTCATAAAAACACTTATAAATAGCCGAATAACAACGGAAGGCTTTGCGTGGTCGCTTAATGGACTGCACATTAAACGATGGTAAACAGGCGAGATTCAGTGGGCAAAAGATGGAAAAATACCATGATATTAAGAGAGTTTTCCCTTTAAAGAAGTGTCTGCTATGACATGAAATCCATCATCAAGATATCCGCCAAAAAAAATGGGTGTAGTCATTAGAGAATGACTGTGAAGGAGTCATTGCATATGTTTTCATTTTTTTTAATCATCCTGAATTCCACTGACAATGTTTGCGCACACAAGTTTGATGTTCTGACCTCTTTGACGCTGATCAGACTTCTATGTAAGTGCCCTTTAGAAATGTGTGTGTGTGTGTGTGTGAGCCGTACTGACAGGAAATTGACTCTGAATATTCACCTCTTCATGATCTGAATCTCTAAACTCCATCTCCCCTTGTTCTTGACGCTGAGCTCCTGCCGGCACTGTTTGATGGCAATCTGTATGCTGCTCTCCTGTACACACACACACACACACACACACACACACACACACACACACACACACACATTAGGAAACATCAGAGACTAAGTGACTGTGACAGTACCGCAGTACACTGATATCAGATGGTAATTTTAATATTCAGTAGGCACAACCAATGGTGAAGTGGAAATGTTCTGCTTAAATTTCACAACCACATTACAATCTATATTTTCCTTGCTTTAATAATAATAATAACACATTATTTTATCATGCACATTTCTTATTCTCAAACAGCTACTAACATAATACATATACACAGGCAAAATAATACATGGTATAGAAACTAACAAATACATTTCAAATATATTTTTTTTCCTCAAATGTAATGCCATTCCCACATGTATAAGTGTCCATATACTTTTGAAAGCCACTGTATAGTCTTTAGGTATACACTGCTCTCAGTTCTTTCTGGTTCTCGAATCTGATCCTTTTCCAGCCGTGCAAAATACACCCAGTATTAATTTTTCCCCGTTTCTATCACTCCGCATGCGGAGACAGTTGAGCAAATAGTTTTTTTTAACACTACTGTGTGTGTTTTTTAGCCGAGAATGTAGTTATTTAGACCTCAAATATGTGTGAGCGCTTATTTTACAATTTGTTCAGACACTTTATTTGTTCAGCGTCCGCTCAGCGCTCATATACCTACAGAGAGCAGCTTCATCTCAGCCAGTCCTTCTGGAATTTGCCGTTTATGTTTATGTAGATACTTACTGTATGTAGATAGTGGTTAAAGGGTTACTTCAGCGATTAGCATATGGCTTTGTATCAGTAGAAACCCTGGAGAATATTCAAATTATTGTGCTTTCCCCCCTCATATCTCCCTGAGACAAGAGATTTATGCATTTTATTTCTGGAAAAAATTCCTCCTATGATGCAAAATGACGATTTTTGCATCATAGGAGGAATGTTTGCCCAGAGGCTAAAGACTACAGCCAGCAGAGGGAGCTATTTCCGCATGTTTTGAATCTGCGCATGGGGGATGGGGAGATAACACTCAGCTGGCAGGGAGAGCTCAGCTTGCAGACAGGATCATTTAAACGGGAGCTATGTTGAGCAATGTAAGTCTTCTAACTTCTCAAATTCATTTCTATGAAAGTTAAGCGTGCAAAGGCATGAGCTGAAATGCGTGCCAGACTGAACTCGCGTTGTGAATGTATGCCGCGAATGTAGTCGCGATTACCTCAGCTCTCATCACTCGTGCAGTTAGTGCTCAGTGCTGTGATACTCGCGCGGTGTCTCACTCATTATATTGAACACACACGTTCAGTTTTTAATTGTAGTCTTCTCTAACTCAGTCACAGTAATGAAGTTGGTGGTGTTGGGAATGGCCTCACAGGGCAGCGAAGCATTCTGGGAATTGTAGTCTTTCATCCCCATGGGACAAAAATACATTTTCTGTCTTTTCTCAGTCTAGAAGACACCAAATTCAAAAATAATTTCACATTTCTACTGCATTGATGACCCAGTTTAAATACAGATTCATCTTCCCAGCGCTGAAGTACCCCTTTAAGAACTGCTTGTTTCAGACTGTGTTTACATACTGTTCAAAATGTGCACTGAGAATTAGTTTGAGTGTATTTGACCAATAATAAGCTGGAAAAAGAAGCGAATATTTGCACTTGTATGTCAGGGGCGGCTTTATTACGGTAGGCTATGTGTGTGTGTGCGCTTCAGATGTGAGCTTGAAATCTGCGGGGATTCGTAGAATTATGTGCAATCCCGCGCGAAATTCAGACCGATCACACACTAACACTAACACGCTGTCGTAAGGAAAAGTCCAGCGTCCGTCGTGTTCAGAGGTTAACCCGCTGAATGAGAATATGCGGCTGCGCGTCAACTCGCTGTCGGTCAGAGAGGAGAGGAGAGGAGAGCAGCTGGGATGGATTGTGTAGGCTGAGCAGGCTATCGTATCTTTTCAGATATTTCAGTATCGATATTTTTGACAACACTAGTTGCACTGTGCCGACCCAGGCTTTTAAAAGTGAAATAAATCCACACTTCAGAGCCGCTTACCGGGCTTCCATGAACAAGCGGGCGCGCAAGCACCGGAAATCAGGTGGCCATGGAAACCAAAACTTGCGCGCTTGGAACCGAAGATCGGAACCGAAAATAAATTTTCTAAACTATTCCAATGGAATAGTTATTTTTTAAACGGTTCCAAGTTGGAACCGGTTCTCGATGCCCAACCCTAGGAATTGTTGGCCAGAGGCTAAAGACCGCTTGTTTTCAACACACACGGGGGATGGAGATCACACTCACAACACTCAGCTCGCAGCTGCAGCCTCAGGCGTTCATGTTTAAACGGTGTGGCCAGCAGAGCAAAGTAAGTCTTTCAACTTCTCAAACTAATTCCTATGAAAGTTAAGCTTTCAAAGGCATGAACTGAAAACTCGGCAGACTGAACATGCGCTGTGAATCTATGCCGCCGACGCGTTTACCTCAGCTCTCATCACGAGCTCATCCATGACTGCTAATATATCTGACTCCTGCAGCGTTTTGGGCTGTGAGACTCCCTCAGCGGCTAAATCACATATTGAACACACGTTCAGGTTTTAATTTTAGTGTCTGTTCTCTAACTGAACTGATTTTAGAAAGTGAAAAGTGAAAGTGATTTAGTAATCCAGTAGCGGTGGCTTTTGGAGTGGCCTCGTAGGGCAGCGAAGCATTCTGGGAATTGTAGTCGTTCATCCCCATGAGACAAATACGTTTTCTGTATTTTCTCAGTCTAGAAACCACTAAATTAAAAAATAATTTCACATTTCTACTACATTAATGACCCAGTTTAAATACAGATTCATCTTCCCAGCGCTTCCACAGGCGATCTTTGGTCTAATTAATCAATAACATGTTCCAGAGCAAATCAATTTTGTTTAAAAGGGAAAATTAAAGTTTTATAACTTTATATTTAGGCTATATTTAAAGCTGCAATCTGTTACTTTTGGCGCTCTAGCAGTTAAAGGTTTGGAAAATGGATTCATGTATTCACTCATTATATAAATTTGTTTAGTTTTGAACACAAAAAAAGTTACAGACTTAAGTCCTGTATGCATAATAGAGTGCTGCTTTGTACGTGTGACTGAATTGTTTGCTATTGTTACTAAATATTATTGATCTATAAATGTTATTTTATAATATGCCGTATTTGATGTCAAGAAAGGGTCCGTCAGTGATTGCAATAGTCGAATAGTCAACCTGAAGAACTATACCAGATGCAGGTCTTACACTCGTTTAGTCAATCTTTCTCTTGTATAGTAATAAACTTCAATGAAGCGACTCAACATTTCTTCATTCATTTTAAACTGACATTTCAGAATTAGTAATGAAGGCTTGGGTTCAGATGTCAAACGCAACTTGAGATTTGAAGCTGTGACACAAAAGAGTGTTTTTAAAGACGCTCCATTGTTGTTTCTGATTTATTTACACACTTGTGCCATCAAACTGTTGTATAAACGCAATAATACACTCGTAGCCAGCTCAAGTGATATTGCTCATATATCATGTTTCTGTGACCTTTGGAGCCTAACATGAGTCTACGAGCGTAATGAATGATAAATAGCGGATGATAATAAAGAATTACGTCATTCTATAGTGAAATTTAGGTGGGAAATAAAAAAGGCGCCACTTGAATTCCACCATGCCCATTTCCTACGGTACTTCCTTTTAGTTCACACAGGAATTATGACAACCGGTGACATCAACCGGAAATGGCATAAAGAGAGAGAAACCAGTGCAATCGGGTGAATAAGCCAACATGATGCATTTAGACTCAATGACATCATGGCAGGTTTCAAGAGTCTTTTAAAGGGATAGTTCACCCAAAAATGAAAATTACCCAATGATTTATTTTAAATATGGATATTTTTCTTACACACAACGCATGGCTTTGCTAACTAACTTTGTTTTTACTAACCCCCTAGAGTCGTGTGGAGCACTTTTATAATAGATGGAGGCACTTTTGTGGTCTTCAAATTTTGGACTGCCATTCACTGCCATTATAAAGCTTGGATTAACCAGGACATTTTTTAATATAACTCTGATTGTATTCATCTGAAAGAAGAATATCCATCCACAATATACACCTAGGATGACTTGAGTGATTAAAGGGGTGAACTATCACCTTAAAGGGGGGGTGAAACACTCAGTTTCAGTCAATCTCATGTCAATCTTGAGTACCTATAGAGTAGTATTGCATCCTTCATATCTCCGAAAAGTCTTTAGTTTTATTATATTTATAAAAGAAATATAGGCTGTACAGAGTCTTTCCGGAAAAAAACGAGCGCCTGGAGGCGTATCGTGTGGGTGTGAGCGGTTTATGGACTATTGTATGCGACTAAACCTTAGCAGTAGCAAGCAAAACGGTTTTGGACGTCAGACTAGTGTAATGTTATACAGAGAACAACAATGGAGTCCGTTAGCGCATTTAAATGACGAAGCACGCGATCGTGTCGTTTACTGATGTTTACTCACGCGACGATAGCCAACAACAGACATTTGAAGCAGTTTTACTCACCGACTGCTTCCAAAGCAGGACCGAACCTTTATCGCTGGGACCGCTCCGTCAAAAACACACTTCTTTGGTATGATTTGGTGAAGTCCTGTGACAGCAGTGACTTGCTGTGCTGAAGCGTTGAAGTCGCTTGATGTCACCCATAGGAATAAAGTGGAGCGCGGCGCGAGTGTTTACGGCCGTGCATTTCCTCTCTCGCTCTAGTCACGCGCGCGCACCCTACCAGGAGAAGAGCCCGTACGGCCCATACAAGGACCTTCCGCTCTGTCGACGTCAAGCCGACCCATACTCGAAAAAAACTCTCTGAAACTTGTGAGAAACCGGAAGGAGTATTTTTGACACAGAAATACTCCATCAAACGTCCAACATTAGTTTTTGAAACTTTGTCTATGTTTAGGATGGGAATCCAAGTCTTTAACAGTGGAAAAAGCTCAGTATGAATGAAACAGCATTTCACCCCCCACTTTAACTGCAATGGTACAAATCTACAGTAAAGATGCCACTTATATTTTGCACTTTTTAAAATGGTCTCAGACGTTTGCACATAGAGAGCGGCCACATACACACAAATAAAGTATTTCCACACTGGCTTCAGTGAGTGGTCATCAACATCCGCTTCTTCAACATTATTCTTAATTATTGGTGACTTGACATGATGTCACTGACCACCAAAGAGTGAGTCTGAGCACAACCTGTGCTGGACAGGATATAGAGACAATAAAATGTGATGTGCTCTGTAGATACGACTCCTGTTTTATGGTCCAGCGGGTGAAAAATGGTGCATCTGATCACTTATTAAAGCAACAGCACAATCATTACCATTAGGAATCATTAATGTTTAATCTTCTTCAGCATTCCTGGAAGATTAAAGGACTGTCATGCTCAGTAGACCTCTTAAGAGAGGGTGTGTGTGCGTGCGTGCGTGCGTGCGTGCGTGCGTGCGTGCGTGCGTGCTTGTTTATGAAATCACCTACATTGTGGGGACCCAATGTAAATGGATTCATAAACATACTAAATTATGTTCTTTGAAAATGTAAAAATGCTAAATGTTTCCTGTGATGGGTAGGTTTAGTGTGTGTGTGTGTGTGTGTGTGTGTGTGTGTGTGTGTGTGTGTGTGTGTGTGTGTGTGTGTGTGTGTGTGTGTGTATGTGTGTGTGTGTGTGTGTGTGTGTGTGTGTGTGTGTGTGTGTGTGTGTGTGTGTGTGTGATGGGTAGGTTTAGGGGCAGTGTTGTGGGATAGCATGTAAAGTTTGTAAAGTGTAAACTCCATTACGCCTATGGAAAGTCCCCACAATTCACAAAAAGCTAACGTGTGTGTGTCTGTTTCAGTGTAACTACAGCAGGCAATGAGCTATCATTAAGTCATCTGTGACAGGAAGAGGGACAAAGTAGGTAGATGCATTTCCTCCTTTCATTTTATTGTTAGCGCCCCAGTGTTGTGAAGTTTAAATCATTGGAGTCTGAAGTGCCTCTATTTTAGGATGTTCAAATACCTTTACCCAGGATGGGATGGGACGAGCGTTTACCAGCAGACCGCCAAAAAAAAGTATTTAAGTAACAAATTAACATGTGATTTAGCTACGCAGTACATGTTAACGGATCACATCCTGGAATAGAATTCCTATTATTATCCTAAACCTTTTGTGTCATCAAGTGCCATTTTTAATTTATTGTATAATCATTTTAGTTCAATGTTATTCCAGTGTAACATGAGCAATCACAAACATGCTTATTTGATTAGTAACACAGAAATCGAGCAGAAAGTTAAATCCTTCTGAAGCAATTTTCTAAATTATAGGAGTGGTTGATTACAATTTCTCTTTTTTTACTTTAGTCAGTGTGTAGTGTTGCTGTTTGAGCATAAACAACATCTGCAAGGTTCAAAGTAAAGACTACAACATACGGCTGGTAGGGACTACAACAACATCTCAAACCCTAAAGTTTACAAATCCTGCCCATTGATTCGAGCACGACAAGTAGTAGATAACAGACGTGATGCTAACACTGGATTGAGCAACACTGATGTGAGTAAAAAAGTTTTTCGCTTGATTGTTTCTCTTAGTAGGATGAAAATAATCTGTTATTTAAAGAGGTCCCTTTCTCTAAAAGTCTCTAAAATAAGTGTGTGTGTGAAGTTTTAGCTCAAAATACCCCACAGATCATTTTTATACCATGTTAAATGTTTCGTTCTTCGCGATTCCATCTTTCAAACTTTCGTTAGTGTGTAATGTTGCTGTTAGAGCATAAATAATACCTGTAAAATTATAAAGCTCAAAGTTCAATGCCAAGCAAGATATTTTATTTAACAGAAGTTCCCTTTCAAAGCTTACAGCGAGCGGCTGGTTTGGACTACACCGCTGCACTTCCTGCTGTGATGACGTCACTAGAACCGTTTGTTGACGAACCCTCCGCCCACAAGAACACGCAATCTCCCCGTTATGGTAAGAGGCGGGACCTTTCCAGGCAAAGTGCGCTAAGCTGCTGTCCAATCACAACACGGGAAGCGCTGGCCCAATCAGGACTCGTTACGTGTTTCTGAAGGAGGGACTTCATAGAACAAGGAAATCATCAGGCCGTTTTTAGGACAGAGGAAACAGCGCTGTACAGATAAGTAAATTGTGTGAAAAAAAAATGTTTACACGCGAAACATGAACTCATGTTATATTGCACACTGTAAACATAATCAAAGCTTCGAGAACACGCGAAGAACGGGACCTTTAAAAATGTCACTTTTTGAGGGCGAGCAAAAACATGCCGTTTTTTTGTGTGTCTCTTTAAATGCAAATTAGCTGTGGATCCCGGCCCCCTTTCTTGAAGAGGGATCTTGAAGAGCTTCAAGAGTGTTAGCAGCTCCGATTACCTCACGCAGACACGCAATGAAAATATCAGAAACTGTTCAGCCTTTTATTTTCAAACCTAAGTCGGACAATGATGGAGAGACTCAAGAAGAAGTGACTACATGTAGAATGAGACAGGAAGTGATAGTTGATTAATTTATGAACGATCTTCAATCATTGATAAGCATATTCTGTCATGAAAATCTATAAATTGCCGGAGTGGGATCGGTTGTAAAATGAGCCAGAGAATATCTGCTGATGAAGCGAGAACAGGGATAGTTTAGTGTAATTACGGTTATAACTTATGTTGTCATCTTGCTTTTATGACATGTTATTGCATTTGTGTTTGTACTGTATTGCAATAAAATGTGAAAGACGGACGACAGCTCGAGCGACTCCCAAATGTGCTCGACTAGAGCAACTCTTCTGCTTCTCCACAAGGCCTTTATTGTGTGTTCCCGGGGGCTCATAGTTTGCTTATTTTGAGGTTTAAATCTGGACCCAAGACTTATCATTACTTATGTGAATCACTTATGATAAATTAATATAATTATAGTGTGCCTTTCTCCACACACTGATACTGAGCATCTGCAGCTACACGTATATCCTATAAATATTTGCATTTCACAATATATTTGAACAGGAAACAATAAATCAGTGCTCCTCCTGATCCTAATGCACAGCAGACAGTAAATGCACACTGACGCACATTACAATAACACTTCAGATGAAAGGGACTATAGCCGTGTTTTCAAAGCATTCCCGGCTTTATAACTGATTGATAAGGATGATAAGAATGTTGTTAAAACCCTAAAACTAAGAGACTGCTTATTCCAGCACCCACAAGCATGATAATCCAGGAAGTGGTTCTAGTGTGAAGTATGTTGAGGCATAAGCATGCTCTGGGTTTGTACTTGACTGTATCATATTGGGTTGTATTATACAATTTCTTTTTGTATTGTTATAAAATCCCAATTGGTTTACTAATGAGGTCAGGTGTGATGGTTCACACAGATACAAATGATACGTGTTTGTGCTTGTTGTTTGCCTGATGAAGACCCTTTGGGTCGAAACGTTGGCCTTTTTAAAGGTCCCATTCTTCGCGTGTTTTCGAAGCTTTGATTATGTTTACAGTGTGCAATATAACATGAGTTCATGTTTCGCGTGTAAAAAAACACAGTATTTTTCACACAATTGACTTATCTGTACAGCGCTGTTTCCTCTGTCCTAAAAACGGCCTGATGATTTCCTTGGTCTATGAAGTCCCTCCTTCAGAAACACGTAACGAGTTCTGATTAGGCCAGCGCTTCCCGCGCTGTGATTGGACAGCTTAGCGCGTTGCCCGGAAAGGTCCCGCCTCTTATCATAACGGGTAGATACGCGCGCTCAATGTTATTGCAAAAATGTCTATATTGCCTTATCAATTTGAGCCGGAATCAGACCCGGAGAATATCGAAGAGGATCGATTACAACCTGCTCAGGAAAGACTTTTGCAGGATGTTTCAGAATGGTAAGCTGTCTATTCAGGAGTTTAAACTGATCATTACAAACACCAACAATCGATGGTGTCTGAATGAATTACAACACTTTTATATGCTACGTTTTTCGGATTAGTTTCAATTACCATCTAACGTTAGTTAACAAAGCTAAACAGCGTTGCACTTTGTGTCGTGAGTTACATAAACTGTTAAACGCACCAACTTAAATAATAAAATACACTTATGTGGTCCATAAACAACACCTTCTCCAGACAAAGAGGGAACTGCGTCGTCTTTTAAGAATAATCTTTCTGCGAATCCGGCATTAAACTGATTGAGATTGAGGAAGCAGTCTTCAGCTAAATGTGCTGCACATAGTTTTAAATTGTGATTATAATTTTCCGGAACCGAGTTAACCATGAACGGTAGCCACGATCTCTACGTACAGCGTCCGTGGGAAGGCCAGACAAAGGTGATTTGACTCCGGGATGAAAATAACAGCGTTTCAATGGCATGGCGACAAACACACTCTACAAAAACAACGCTTCCTATTCTCGACCTGCGAGAGCAAAAGGACAACGCCCCCGATTTTGCGTGTTCTTGTGGGCGGAGGGTTCGTCAACAAACGGTTTTAGTGACGTCATTACAGCAGGAAGTGCAGCGGTGTAGTCCAAACCGGCCGTTCGCTGTAGGCTTTGAAAGGGAACTTCTGTTAAATAAAATATCTCGCTTGGCATTGAACTTTGAGCTTTATAATTGTACAGGTATTATTTATGCTCTAACAGCAACATTACACACTAACTAAAGTTTGAAAGATGGAATCGCGAAGAACGGGACCTTTAAATACATTTTTGGGAGCAGCAATAGCAGTGTGCAGATTATTGTTCACATTGACTGTATCTTTGTCATGAATCATGTTTTACCTTATTTTGCCAGAGAGTGACATTCCCGAAGCCTCCGGTTCCCAGTCGCTCCTTCAGTTCCCAGGGGCCGCACATCTGCGGCTGCATGGAGGGCGGACGGCTCATGACGGCCCCTCAAACCCTGAAGAGAGAGGAACGATTAATAATAATAATGATAAAAGCACTGAGATCCGTGTGTACTAGGATCATGAGTATACAGCTGTAAGAGAAAGTTTGTGAACCCCTTGCAGAATTTGTGAAAATTAAGTTAAATGAAATGAAAACGATCATTTTGTATGATCATACAAAATGCCTGTTATTTTTTTGTTTAGTGCTGTCCTGAATAAGATATTTTACATAAAAGATGTTTACATATATACAGTGCCTTGCGAAAGTATCCGGCCCCCTTGAACTTTCCGACCTTTTGACACATTTCAGGCTTCAAACATAATGATATGAAACAAATTTTTTGTGAAGAATCAACAGCAAGTAAGACACAATCATGAAGTGGAACGAAATTTATTGGATATTTCAAACTTTTTTAACAAATCAAAAACTGAAAAATTGGGCGTGCAAAATTATTCACCTCCTTAAGTTAATACATTTAACATTTTGCTGCGATTATTCGCTTGGGGTATGTCTCTATCAGTTTTGCACATCAAGAGAGTGAAATTTTTGTCTATTCCTCCTGCAGAACAGCTTATAATACAGTTAATACAATGAACATTTTTTGAGATTCGACAACCTTGTGTTTATTTCCTGATGACAGTGAAACATGCAAAATTGTGCTATTTTCATGATTTATCAAAAAAAAATTATGTGGTTCAGATACAATAATATTTTGAGTTTCTATTTATTAAACAAATTTCCTTTATTATATCAACTCAAATGTTTAATTTCAATAAACTCTAAATTTTAAGTCAAACCAGGTTACTTACTTTTTTAAGTTAAACCAACAAAAACCAACATTTTTACAGTGTAATATTGTACTTGTGTGCCAAATCTTTGAGCCAGACTGAAATAGAAGAGGATTGTGGGGAGGTCCAAGATAACAATATTCTGCGTGTAGCGAGAAGAAATATAAAAGCCATGCCGTCAGCCTGCCTACGGTTCAAAGGCTGACCCCGAGGAGAAACACCAGAGCCTGCAATCAATGGGGCGAACAACTAACCTGACCCCTTGGACATCAGACACTATTTTAAAGAAAAATTTACAAAAGTTTAGCAAAATACACAAATATGGTGAACGTTTACATTTATCACACAAATCTGAAACATTGACATATATTTTAGTAAGTTTTGTCTTTGAGAGATGAGCTCTGTGAATTGTCTAGCACACGCAGTGGAGGTACGTACATTGTCTATCAGCTGTTAGTTTTTTGTCTTGTGGACTATATGTAAACATATTTTATGTAAAATATCTTATTCAGGACAGCACTAAATAAAACACAGCATGCATTTTGTATGATCTCTCTTATTTTGTTAAAATTATTTACATTTTCAGAGATTCTGCAAACGGTTCACATACCTGTGAAAATACAGGAGCTAAATATGACGAGTCCTCAATTGTAAAAAAAAAAAAAAAAAGTTTTAAACCATAAACTAAATGTTTTATGATGATTATTTAGTATTTATTTAATTTGTATTATTTAGTAACCATATTTAGTTTATTTTAGTATACATGTGAGGGTTTTGGTTAGTCTATAAACATTTGAGGATATATAAAGACAAAATATACTCAACTGATAATTGTTTTCAACCTTGATAATCATAAATGTTTCTTGAGCAGCAAATCATCACATTAGAATGATTTCTGAAGGATCATGTGCAGTGTTGGGGGTAACGCATTACAAGTAACTTGAGTTATGTAATCAGATTACTTTTTCAAGTAACTAAAAAAGTAACGCATTACTTTTAAAATTCACAGGAATGTTACCTTTTCAAATAAGTAACGCAAGTTACTTTGTTTTCCCATTTATTTACTGACAAGTCTCTTGTCCCAGACTAGGTAATACCCGCCTGATCTGCCGGGATTTGATTTGGCCCGGCAACTCTGTCTGGAAACCTGAACATTCATTTCTACTGCTTCTGTTACACTTTTGCGGGAACCAATCACAGACTGGCTTATCCACCTGGTGCATTATTGGCGGGTTTAACACACAATAACGGATAGAGAAGCGATGGGTTGTGGCCTGTTGATCACCACTCTTGTGGTCTGATTGGTTGAAGGACTATCCAATTGTGTACAGTCATTTGAACTATGCCCGTTGATCACGCCTCTTGTGGAGTAGAAAATACAGAGCAGACTCCCCAATGTTCAATCTTAAATTCAGCTTGGTCTGGTGCTAGCCAGACAACTCTTGTCCCAATGTTTGGGAAAAAAATATTTTGTACTTCTAGACAAAATGTGAGAATTTACTAATCTCACGTGCACAAAAAAGATTCAGTATTTCTCAAAATGAATAAAATCTGTCAAATAATTAAATATGGTAACTAAAGCAAATATTGTTATGCATTTAATCTTACTTTACTGACCAATGTATGACTTTTGATGATTCAGATAAACCATAAGCAAAAATGAATTTACAGTTTTTGTTTTTATTGGTGAAGTAAGTTCTCCTGTGTCCTATTCTTCCGTTTTACAGAGCGGCAGCACAACTGAAAGGCTTGCTTGAGCGACATCCTTTACTGTACAAATGTGAAAAATAGAACAATTATGTTATTAAAAAAGACAAGCCCAGCCCAGGTGAGAGAAAGTAACGCAAAGGTAACGTAACGCATTACTTCTACTTCTTCTCTACTTCTACTATTCTTAAAAAGTAACTACGTAAAACAATTAGTTACTTCTTTTAAGGGAGTAACTCAATATTGTAATGAATTACTTTTCAAAGCACCCAACCTCTGATCATGTGACTATGAAGACTGGAGTAATGATGATAAATTCAGCTTTAATCACAGGAATAAATCACACTTTACTATATATTCATATAGAAAACAGATATTTGAAATTGTAATAATATTTAACAATATTACAGTTTTTACTGTGTTTCAAATTAAATGAAAGGTAGGGGTGTGTGTGTGTGTTTGTTATGAAACGTTATTTAATGTCATAAAACAGTTTTGTTCTTTATAATCAGTGCGTGTTTGTACACAAGATCAGATCGGTTTATCAATCTTCCATAAAGCTGCTGTATCACATAATAGTCGCTAAAGCTCATGTTTTGAGGCTGTTAATGAGCTCGTGTTCACTTTACCGTGGTTAATGTGAGGTGATTTACCTGCTGCTGATTTACTCCGAAACACTTCTGAAAACAAACGCTTCCTGTGGTCTTTACACACCTACGGATTTCTTTCGTAAATCATCAGTAAATGTTTGTTATTGTGTTTGAAAGCAGAAGAGCATTGAGTTTCTCTACTTCCTGAAACTTTCCTGTGCCGTAAATATTGTAAAAGAGCAGACTCGCAAACTAACTTCCGTTCTTACGATTGGCTACTACACACACAGACAGTACTACACACAGCATAGATCAAATCACAATTATATTTCTGTACAGTAAACATACAGTAGGGGAGAGTGGGGCACAACCTAACACTTGACTTTCTCAGTTTGTGTAAATCCACCTCATTATATATATATATATATATATATATATATATATATATATATATATATATATATATATATATATATATATATATATATATATATATATATATATAATGAGGTGGATTTATATATATATATATATTCACATAGGTACAATGTGATTTCAAACAGTTATACTTTTTTATTGCACTGTAATTATACATTTAAGTTTTGAGTTAATATTAAGTAATTACATGTACTTACTATAGGGTTAAGATTAGGGTTCATTGTATGTAATTATGCATAATTTAATGTTATTACTATGGTAACTACATGTAACAAGGACACCATAACAAAGTGTTACCCTTTTTTTCTTTATTTACCCTGAAAGAATGGACATGAATTGTGACAACATGCCCCATAGCACAGCACTTAAAATGTTATCTGATCTAATAAAAAAAATTATACATGCATGACAAACTATTTTGTCAATATTAACTTAATAATGCCATTTTTTTAATAATTAAAAATGAACTATTTTTTTTTGGCAAAACACAGGTTTAAAATTATTAATAATTTGTGAACAGTGACTCTCAGTCTTTATTCACCTCTTTTGGTTTCATAAAAGTTATGTGATAAATATCAGTGACGTTTTATAATAGCATAGTTCTAATAGTGGGACAAATTATATATAAAGGATGCCAAGTCAACGCCTCAAACTCGTTGTGCTCCTCAAATCATTCCTGAAGCATTTGTGCTTTGTGTCAGGAGCATTATCCTGCTGGAAGAGCCACAGCCACCAGAATACCGTTTCCATGAAAGGCTGAACATGGTCTCAGCAATGCTTAGGTAGGTGGAGCGTGTCAAAGTAACATCCACATGGATGGAGGACCCAAGGTTTCCCAGCAGAACATTGGCCAAAGCATCACACTGCCTCCGCCGGCTCGCCTTCTTCCCATAGTGCATCCTGGGGCCATGTGTTCCTCAGGTAAGACACGCACACACACCTGGCCATCCACGTGAATAAAAGAACACGTGATTCCTCAGACCAGGCCACCTTCTTCAATTGCTCCGTGGTCCAGTTCTGATGCTCACGTGCCACTGTTGGAGCAGTTTGAGCTCCAGTAGCTCGTCTGTTTGATCGGACCCCACGGGCCAGCCTTCGCTCCCCACGTGCATCAATGAGCCTTGGCCGCCCATGACCCTGTGGCCGGTTCTCCACTGTTCCTTCCTTTGAGCACTTTTGATAGATACTGACCACTGCAGACCGGGAACAGCCCACAAGAGCTGCAGTTTTGGAGATGCTCTGACCCAGTCGTCTAGCCATCACAATTCAGCCCTCGTCAAACTCGCTCAAATCCTTACGCTTGCTCATTTTTCCTGCTTCTACTTTGAGGACAACATGTTTACTTGCTGCCTAATATATCCCACCCACTAACAGGTGATACCTTCCAAAGATTTTTTTCATTTTGCCACATTTTGTTCCTTTATTGATATAGCATCTACTTAATACACTAAGTTTTGTGCCCTTTTCTCTTCTTATTACAATGAATTATACAATACTTAACACAACACTGGAGAGTTTATGAACACAGTCCCTCCTCAAACTAATTCTGACAAGTCATGATGACAAACTTTACCCATCTAGTTTTTAATGCACGAGTTCAAATCGGGCAAAATATCACCTTTTAAAAGATTTTTTCATATAGGCTATTTATGTTGTATGCATAAATTACAGAAATGATGTGCATTATATAAAGGTTTTTCCTCCATCTCTTGAATCATTGCTGCGTATTCTTGTGATCATTTCCTGACAAAAGTGAGCTGTTAATGATGACTTCCTGTGGTGCCACCCTCCAAAAGGACAGATTTACTGATATAACCTCTCAGCCTTGAATGTTGGAGTTTCCTTCATTTGTTTCTCTTTTTTTTCTGTCAAAGGACTGACGTCTAAATTGGTAGGAATTTCTAAGGAATTGTTTTAAATCAATTGGGAGCAATGTAACTTTAGGGTCAAGTATTGTTTGGTCTAACATATAATAATTTTTTATTAGTGTAATATTATCAGATAAATAATAATTTGATTGGGTCTTTACCCCTTTTCTCTTTAAATGTCCAAATAAAAGGTTATTTTATGGGTTCGGCTATCAGAGTTTGTTCCTAAATAGCCACAGTAACATGATAAGCCTGAAGTCCTACGTCATTATAATCTGCTCTCTGAAACGGTTTCGGTGAATCTTTTGGCCTGAGCGATAAACTCTCAGATGTGGCCTGCGGAAAACATGTCATCAATGAGTAAATAAATAGAAGCAGGGTAAACACCTAATAAATCATCCCATGTTACCACATTTAAGAAGTTCTTCAGTCATCTGCGTATGGCTGTTTGGTGACGGTCCGCTCTGGTCACTAGCTGCTGTGAGTGAGGAAGATGGCCTTCATGTGACGTCCTGAACCGCCACAGCTGCTCTCGTTGTGTTTACTCAGAAGTTTCCTGTTAACGTGCATAATACTTGATGATACAAAGAGATAATCTGTGTGTAACATTATACAGATAATAAACGTGCTTGAGTCACGCAATACCGACACACAGACTGTCACGAAGAGCAATATAATATATATAAAATATAGTTATCGTTGTCTTCTTTTCTTCATTTCACTTCTCTAGGTTTACTAATCCAGTTTGGCATTTTTGGCTCAATGAAAAATTGGTTGTGATAAAAGAGTCTGATACACCAGTAGGTGACGACAATTAAGTGACTATTATTAAAGTGGGTATTGAATCATTCATTAAACTGCTTTGTTCAAGAGTTGATTGATTCATGAAAGGAACAAGTAACTGAGTCATTGAATCATCCACACCATCGATTCACTCAACAACGTTTTTATGCAGGAACGAAACGAAAGTGAATTATTGAATCTTCTACACAATCAATTCAGTCAACTACAGAGGACGAAACAAGTGAGTTAGTCCTTGAATCATACACACAGTTGATTCGCTCAACAACATTCTTAAAGGTATGGTAGGTAAGAATTGGTTAAAAAACTTTTTTTTTCCAAATGTGTTTAAATTTTCTTTATCAATACATAATTAAAATGTAAGTACTCTGAAAAAGAAAGTATACAATTTGAGTGTCTGTAGACCTCTCCCGACTGTTTTATAGACAGCTCATTATTTCCATTCACTCCACCTTCTCACTTTGGGCTCTTTCCAAAGCCACGCCCCCAAAATACATGAACGCGCTTCACCGGCCAATCAGCTGGAAGACGCATTATTTACATGAGAGGAGAGGTGTGCATGACATGACATCATGTCAGAATCACATGTAATAAAACATCTAACTTTATCAGTATGAATATAAACAAATAAAATGTCTTTTAGTACTCACTGTCAAACTAGAATACTGAGACCGGTAAAGCTTAAAATATATTTTTGTTTGATTTGGTAACGAGCTAGTTATATTTATAAGGCAAAGAAAACGGGTAGCATCTCGTTATTCCAATAACATCAGTTATACTGCGATGAAGATGAATTTCGTATAAGATTCATAACATATACAGTGTTTTACCTGTAAGAGTTTCCATGATGAAAGCATTGTTGATTAGTAGCAGCTAAAGCTAACTTAACTCTAAAAAAAAGTTGCGGTGTACTAGCTTTTACACATGCATTTTGTTATCTAAAGTTACATTTTGCGAAATCCAACACAACAGCGATCAACTTGAGCTAAACATATTGAGTATTTATCATCTCTACTAATGGCTAAATTGTAACTTTATGCTAAGTAATGTTATGTTAGCTATATTAGGCAGCTTCATGTGCTCTTGATACATGCTTCATGAAAACATAAACCAAAATAATTTATAATCATAGAATGAAAGATGACCTGTCCAGCAGAAGTACAGCCAGCAATGAGTCGTTTTTCAGGTCCCTCAGTTTTCACCATCGTTGAAAAGCCACACAGATATTTACTCGCGTGTGATTTCTTTGTTTATCCAAAGACTTTCTGTGCATTGCCTTTTCTCGTACTGTCTTCCTTTTTTTGCATTGTTTGCCTTCGCTGACTGTAAAACCCTGCACTGTGAGTTTTGAATGCTCTTTCTCTGCCATTATTTTGCCTGGGTTTCGTTCCTCTTGAACTGCTCGAATCAAACGAGCGCGCGCATGTGGGCAGATCCTGTAGCGAAAGCGGTGGTCGCCATGGTAGCGAGAGAGAGTGACAGTCGCCCAAGCCAATCACTTGTTTCGTCCCGAACGAAAATAATGAGCAGTGTTTATTGCAGATAAAAAAGTCTGGAGTCACTCGTTTTTAATACTCTCTTTTTCAGAGTACTTAAATTTTAATTATGTATTGAAATATAAAGAAAGTTTAAACAAATTTGGACAAAAGTGTTTTAGATCATTCCTACCTACCTTTAATGCCATAACGAAACAAGTGAGTCATTGAATCATACACACAATCGATTCGCTCAACGACAGGGGACGAAACAAGTGAGTGAGTCATTGAATCATCCACATAATGGATTCGATCAAACAACTATTTTTTTATGCAGAAACGAAACGAGAGTGAGTCACTGAATGTAAGTTACTCATTATTACCTTGTTTTTTGAACTGTAAAAGCAATATCACAGTCACGCTGCCACTTTGTCAATAATAGCCGTCGTAGTTAACCGTAGCCTCTTTTGAACCATCAATTAAAACTCTTATGTTCTCAGTTTTCGTCTCCTTGTAAACCCAGACCAATGTTTTTTAGAATCCGCCTGGTTCCGTGATGCAAGCTGAGACGTCACACAGAGTTTTCCCTCAAAAACACACACATTATATATACACCCACATAATAGTGGAATTAAGCTAAATATACACCAGGGTCAGTGGTTAACAGCACAGGCGCCCGAGGTCATTTACTAATTTTCTAATTTGCTGTCTTAATTTTCTGTTGAATGAAGCACAAAGTCTTTTATAAACACTGACAGATGGGAAAAATAAGGATATTTTCATGTTTTCTGTGATCAAAATATACATTAGAAACAGATTTTCACCTTTCTTTAGCTATTTGTATTGTTCTGCACATTAATAGTGTCAGAAAACATTTTTGTCTTTAACACATTGTTTTATCGTTTCAAACCAAACAACCTAAAGGGTTTTTGCTGTCTTTCTGTACAATATTTGACCTTTTTTCTTTTTTTAATGTTGTCATCATGCATAGGGCTTAAGTGCCCATACATTCCTTGTGTTCAGCATTACATCACTGATATTATTCATTACTCACGGATGTAACACACTTATCGCACTAGTTCCGCCGGTGTGTGTGGGACTGTCCCTCTCCCCGCCCCTCTTCAGCCTCATCACCTCCGGGATAAATATCCTGAGATTCCCGAGTTCAGACCCAGAGACCCAGAGGAGACCCGCAGAGACGCCTCATATCAGACCCTTTTGGATTAAGACGCATTGACGCGCGTTAGAGAGGAAGCGGAGTAAAGCGCTCTTGTTTTTCTGGAGGTAAGACGCGGATTTATTTAGCAGGTTTGGTTTGAGTTCAGCCCAGAACTGTCTCTCAGAACACACGGAGCTGTTTGTAGGCATCAGGATTTTGGCTATCAAGCTGATATTTGCACCGATGATGTTAGTTGAGGCGTTTTATTAAAGATATACACTACAAAATTGCATCGTGTTTGAAAATAATGTTGCACTGTAAACGTTAACATGCACATATTTATATTTGATGTGACTTAAAGTTGATGCATTAAAATGTAACCTAATTTAGTTTAAACTTTAAATAAAAGTAAGTGTAACTCCATTTCAAGTTAACTAATCTTACAATTTTAAGGTAGCGCGATTACTTTTTTATGTTTTAGAAACTATTTTTGGTTACACTTTATTTTACGGTGTCATTGTTACAGTGTAATTATACAGTTAATTACTGTAATATTAATTAACTAAACCTATATGGTTAAGGTAAGATTACGGTTTAGTTGAGGGTTATTGCATGTAATTATGCATAATTTAGGCTATTGTTATTATTTCTATGGTAAGTATGTAACATATGTGATAAGGACACTATAAAATCAAGTATTGCCCAATTATTTTACACAGTAAACATTTTGACATTTATCCATTTATTAAAAAAATGTGTATTCTTTTTTTTAAAATTCATTTTGTACGGTGCATATGTAACACATAGCCATAATATAAGCAATATAATATAAGCATTTTCTTTCTACAGTTAGCCATATATGATGATCATTTTGACATTTATGCATTTATTAAAATAAATTGTATTATGTTTTATCATTTTGTATCTATGGTGCATACGTAACAAATAGCCATAATATAAGCAAACCCATATTTGGTTAAGCAAACCCACTGAACCCATATATTATATAGAACAATATCATGGTAGTATGAAAATAATGTGATTTTTGGCTTTTTGTGTTGTACGACCCAAAGTGGGATTTGAGACCTTGCCAAACAGTTGCTTGTTACATATATACAAACGTGTTTATGTTTGTATGTTTATATATAAATCAGTCTTTATGGTCACACTTTAGATTAGGGTCCAGATCTCACTATTGACTACGACTTTTGCCTCAATAAACTCCTAATTACTGCTTATTAATAGTTAGTAAGCCATTTGTTATAATTAGAAATTGGTGGGATGTAGAATATGATCATGCGTTAATATGTGCTTATAAGTGCTAATAAACAGCCAATATCCTAGTACTATGCATGCTAATAAACAACTACATTGAGAATTGGACCTTAAACTAAAGTGTTACCATATTTTTGTATAACATACTGTAAAGCTTCACAGTGTATTATATGTAGATCTAGTATAAAAGGATGTTGTTGTGTGGGCATGTCAGTTCTTTGTCATACTTATTTATGTGGTTGATCCGGTTTGGCTAGAAAAAAAAACCACAAGAAGCAGTTTGTATTTTTACCGTACATGTGTAAAGCATTGGTTTGTGTTCTGATGTTACACTGCAGTCGTTCATCCAGCATTTACAGTACCAGACTATAATTCATGTCGGCTGTATAAACTTCAGGCTCGTGTGACGTTGGTGCTCAGGAATTCAATATCCTCCTAATAACACGATGATGTGTGTAAAGCTGCTCTTATCTGCATATTTACCAGTCAACGTGCTTGTGTAACGTCATTCATGAGAGATACCGGACTGGTACTAATCTGATCCTATAAATTGCAAAACTATCCTAGATTGGCCGTGGCTTTTATTGAGATCAGGGTTAGGGTGTATCACTGCATGTGTGTGTGTTCGCATCGGCTCACAGTCAGCACATTTAGACCGTGCTTTAATTCATTACAGACACACTGCTGGGACTGTGTTGGTTTAAGTCAGATTGCCTGAAGCCTGCTCATTTCTCACCCGGCCTGGCTCTGCTGACGGCCACATACTGTTATTGAGAGATGTTTTTTTACTTTAAAATGGCAGGCAGCTTCTCTTATCCTCCGTCAGTGCAGCCCTGGTATTTATCGAGCACTTGCAGACGGACAGATGCAGGGGAGATATATACACACTCTCGTGATGTGAACACGGTGTCTCTCTCTTTCTTTCTCTCTGCACGCGGTGACTCAGCTTCACTCCTTTACAAGCTTTTCAGCTCACTCATCACGTTTGTAGTAATCTATCCCTCCATTCTTCCCTCCTACATGTCTTCTGTCTGCTGGACAATAGCGCTCTGTTCTGACTCTGGGGCTGGAGATTGGATGAGAGAGAGAGAGAGAGAGAGAGAGAGAGAGAGAGAGAGAGAGCATTGAGAAAAATACAAACACACATACACACACACAGGACAGAAACTACAAGCACACACATACGGCTAAGAAACTACACACATACACACACACACACACATACGACACAGAAACTACACACATACACACACACGGCATACACACACACACACAGAAACTACAA